>NC_059198.1:40799604-40982104 GCF_020615455.1 Coregonus clupeaformis | reverse complement strand
AGAAAGAAAGAAAGAAAGAAAGAAAGAAAGAAAGAAAGAAAGAAAGAAAGAAAGAAAGAAAGAAAGAAAGAAAGAAAGAAAGAAAGAAAGAAAGAAAGAAAGAAAGAAAGAAAGAAAGAAAGAAAGAAAGAAAGAAAGAAAGAAAGAAAGAAAGAAAGAAAGAAAGAAAGAAAGAAAGAAAGAAAGAAAGAAAGAAAGAAAGAAAGAAAGAAAGAAAGAAAGAAAGAAAGAAAGAAAGAAAGAAAGAAAGAAAGAAAGAAAGAAAGAAAGAAAGAAAGAAAGAAAGAAAGAAAGAAAGAAAGAAAGAAAGAAAGAAAGAAAGAAAGAAAGAAAGAAAGAAAGAAAGAAAGAAAGAAAGAAAGAAAGAAAGAAAGAAAGAAAGAAAGAAAGAAAGAAAGAAAGAAAGAAAGAAAGAAAGAAAGAAAGAAAGAAAGAAAGAAAGAAAGAAAGAAAGAAAGAAAGAAAGAAAGAAAGAGAGAAAGAAAGAAAGAAAGAAAGAAAAGAAAGAAAGAAAGAAAGAAAGAAAGAAAGAAAGAAAGAAAGAAAGAAAGAAAGAAAGAAAGAAAGAAAGAAAGAAAGAAAGAAAGAAAGAAAGAAAGAAAGAAAGAAAGAAAGAAAGAAAGAAAGAAAGAAAGAAAGAAAGAAAGAAAGAAAGAAAGAAAGAAAGAAAGAAAGAAAGAAAGAAAGAAAGAAAGAAAGAAAGAGAGAGAGAGAGAGAGAGAGAGAGAGAGAGAGAGAGAGAGAGAGAGAGAGAGAGAGAGAGAGAGAGAGAGAGAGAGAGAGAGAGAGAGAGAGAGAGAGAGAGAGAGAGAGAAAGAAAGAAAGAAAGAGAGAAAGAGAGAAAGAAAGAAAAAGAGGTCATGAAAGGTCCAAAGGGTTAGGAGGTCAGCTCTTTAAATGACAGCCCAGTTCAGCGGCAGATCCTTTCGGGTCAAAAGAGGGGACACATTATTAAAAATAGAGATATATATCCACATCATTACTAGACATGAAAGGAGGCAGGAAAACGGCCTTCTGGGAGCCGTTTCAGAAAAGGTGCCCATTACGCTGGCGCTGTAAGCCAATTAGAATCTTCCTCACCGAGATAGAACACCAGTCCAGCACAAACTTTACCAACATACTCCTCTGAAGGACTAGTTTCCCCAAAAATAACATGAGATGAAATAGAATAAAAACAACCACATACACACAGCCACTGGGCTGATCAAAACCCTACTCTGCCTGAGCAGAGCACCTCATTAAATATTAATCATATTAGTTTTTTGCCATTCTGATCTCGCGCCAGGACACGCAATTAGGACTAATTATGAAAATAAACTTCAGCGCTGGAGTGGTGCTGGTGATTATTGGTTCACTACCCAGACTGTGTGCTGCTGCTTGCTCCATGTAAGTTAATGTCCCCTCCAGCTGCCTGCTGCCTCTTCCCACTGTAAGTTAATGTCTCCTCCAGCTGCCTGCTGCCTCTTCCCCCTGTAAGTTAATGTGTCAACCAGCTGCCTGCTGCCTCTTCCCCCTGTAACTGAATGTGTCCTCCAGCTGCTTGCTGCTTCTTCCCCCTGTAAGTGAATGTCTCCTCCAGCTGCCTGCTGCCTCTTCCCCCTGTAAGTTAATGTCTCCTCCAGCTGCCTGCTGCCTCTTCCCCAAGTAAGTTAATTGTACCTCCAGCTGCCTGCTGCCTCTTCCCCCTGTAAGTTAATGTGTCAACCAGCTGCCTGCTGCCTCTTCCCCCTGTAACTGAATGTGTCCTCCAGCTGCCTGCTGCTTCTTCTCCCTGTAAGTGAATGTCTCCTCCAGCTGCCTGCTGCCTCTTCCCCAAGTAAGTTAATTGTACCTCCAGCTGCCTCTTCCCCCTGTAACTGAATGTGTCCTCCAGCTACCTGCTGCTTCTTCCCCCTGTAAGTTAATGTGTCACCCAGCTGCCTGCTGCCTCTTCCCCCTGTAAGTTAATGTGTCCTCCAGCTGCCTGCTTCCTCTTCCCCCTGTAAGTTAATGTCTCCTCCAGCTGCCTGCTGCCTCTTCCCCCTGTAAGTTAATGTCTCCTCCAGCTGCCTGCTGCCTCTTCCCCCTGTAAATTAATGTCTCCTCCAGCTGCCTCTTCCCCCTGTAAGTTAATGTGTCCTCCAGCTGCCTGCTGCCTCTTCCCCCTGTAAGTTAATGTCTCCTCCAGCTGCCTGCTGCCTCTTCCCCATCTCCTCTCCAAAGAGTGTCAGGAATGTATAAATAGATCATAATGATGCATTGTTATTTAGCCCCATCCATCCAACGTTCCTTCCGATACCGCTCTCTCTCAGCCCCATCAGACAACTGATCTGATTAGCTCTGATTGCCTGCAGTGGAGCCTCTTTTGGCCAGGGAAGCCGCTTGCTCCCCCCTTCCCATTATATCTCTCCCTCTCCCACTTGTTCCCCTCAATGATAAAATGACACGGAACTCGTTCCGAGTACAAGAAGCCTTGATCAGTGCTCTGAGTGGATAATGGCAAGCAGCCTGGTCCCCATGGCGAGGAGCCTCACTCTCACTGATGTCGTCGTCGTCGTCCCCCGCCCCACACAGTGCCAGACGTAAAGAGGGAAATGGTACTTCCACTCCAAATCAAATGAAAATTGTGAACTTGTGGTATTTTCTGTGACTGCCTAAAGTGGGAAAATATGCAATTTCTTAACAGTCATCAATGACAGCAATCAGTCTTTGGCAAGGCTGACATGGCCATATGACTAAATGAGGGAGAAATCAGAGAGGAAGAATCAAGTTTTTATTTTCCTGAAGACGTCTTTGAACAAGGGAATCGGGTATACACGCTGTGACGTCACCTTGAAACGAGCTTAAAAGACTAGCATTATCAAATGACCTTTTACCAGCCACGTTGGGTATGGGGAGAAACGTGCAGTGGCAGGCCTTGTAAACCGCCACGACAAGTGACACTTTGAAGGGCAGGCCGTATTTTAATGCAGATTGCTTTTTCTCTCTTCGAATGTCTCAGAATTGGATGCAGTAAAGAGACATTAAAGACAGTTTAACACATATTGACAACTTCAGGCGCTTAGTGTTCTCCCTCGGTTTTCTCTCTCTCCATTTCTCCTCTCTAGATTTTGAGTTTCAAAGTGGCGCTGGTTTGTTATTCATCGCTGCCGTGTGACTTTCAAGACAGCTGTCTTTTCATGTGCAGGAAGTGACACGGAGGTGCCATGGCCAGCGAGGCAACCTGGGGAGGAGAGGAGTGATAGAATGACTGACAAGCACCTTTCTTTACGCTCATCTCTCTCTCTCCCTCGCTTTCTCAACTGTGTTATAATGAGATCCGTGGTCCGACACTGGCCCGCGGTGGGGGAGAGGCGGGAGAAGAACGTTGCCGCAAACTGCTTTAGACACGCGTCAAACTTCAGGGGTGAGCGGTGTCAGAGAAAAAAAGAGCTTTCAAGAATAAAGCATTTCACATTGTCAAAATAGTTTGGGGAGAGTTAGAGAACACCAAAAATAATTATGTGATGTGAAATGCACCAACGCTTGCTGGCAGGTGTTCAACTATTCATAGTTGTACTTTTTTTATTTTCTTGTTCAGGTGTAATATTGGCTCGCTAGTTTAGAGAAATAATTGATTTTGCAACAATGTCTTGTGTTTGCAAGACTTCTATGCTATGTGCAGATCAAGGGAAAATACAAAACTGGGTTTTAAGAAAACATTTAAAGAAATGTTAGTCTACAACATGCTTTTTCTGAGCCTAATAATCACCCAAACATTGGCTGCTAATGAAAAAAGGTCTAGTTAAATATAAAAGGTATAATATTGAATTATTAACATCCATAGCAGCCTTGCAGCAATCTGTGGGGGAATTACAAGTCAAATGGCTAGGAGGCAGCTCCAGGCTTCATCTAACCCCATTGGCACTATCATACTAATTCTCCATTGGCCAGGTTTTTCCACCACCTGCCAGTAAGCCTTAACGTGATTGGTGGAAAACCAATAATTAATTCAAAGCCCTGCATACTTTTCCCCTCTCAAACTTTTTCAAAGCACTACACAGGTGATTTTCATGGAAGTAGACCTACTGAGATGAGATCTATGGTCTGCTCTCACAGGCCCAAATCCAAACAAAAGTGCTCTCTTATCCCAAATCTTATCAAAAACAAGCGAGTGAACAAACAGTGTGGAAGCCATTGTTCCCACGGCTCAAAAGAGCTTCTGAATGGCTGTTGATGTTCAGTCTCTCACTCAGGTGCAACACCAACCCCTTATGATTCTAAAACCCCCTTGTGATTTCACCCTCAACGCTACTGACTACAGGGGGACAGAGACTTTGAAAACACTCCTCAGAGGCACCAGAGGTGGTAGGGGCTTAGACAAAGCTTCAGCACCAAAACAGCTCCACTGCGTTTTTACCCCACACAATGCTTTCTCAAGTGTTTACCAGTAGGCAGCACAATCTGGCATAAACACAAAGGCATATTTCAGGCATTAACATAATGCTTGGAAGATGCTGCCCGTATGAAGCCAATCTGAGGAGAGAAACAGTGTGTTATGATGACATGGAAGGTAAACAGAGTTGGATGTTGAACAGTGTTACAGAGTAAGATTTTGTAGTGGTTAGGGAGGTGGATATGTGGGAGGAATAGTAAGAGCCATTCATGAATAACGATCACAGTAAAAGCTGCATATTAATGGAGATGTAGGTACAACGTAAGTTGATCTCAAGGACTCAATTGGTTTTAACTAAATATGATCTGCAAGTCTTAATATTTCGTTTTTGATTGCACCATACCATACCAAGAGGGCAAGCTGGAGCAGTTACAGTCTTTCATGATTAAAGATTTCAAATGGCGTCTGACTGCATTATCATTAAAACAAATCAAATATGTTTTTTTGCCTTTGAAGAAGAGGCAGGCCTGAGCTCGACGAGGCACATTTACTGTGTGTCTGGGATGAACGCGGAGTGTGTTCTGTCTACAAACACTTCCATTAGACGGGACCTCTGCTACGTGCTGTTGTGTCGACTGAACGGCACTCATTTCACCGCTCTTTGATTCTCACTGGCCACAGGGGATTCATTTGGAGCAGAAAAAAAGTGGATGTTTTTCTAGTATTTAATGGTTTAGGGGGGCTGTTAAATGCATGTTTGCATGGACACAAGACAACCAACAGCAGGTATCAAAGAAATAATGATGAGCAATATCGTAGGAACAAACTCTCCAAGATAGGAGCTATAGGTTGTATGCTAGCTGCAACTTGGGCTTCTATAATACTACGACAAAGCAACAATCTAAAAACATATTTTACAATCAAACCAAAAAGGGGACTTGCTTACCTCATTTATCTTTCCCATAGACAAAGTTATGGAATAACAAGAAGCATGGAATCGGGGGAGAGATTAGAATTGATCAGTTTAGTTTAGTGCTCGGCTCGTCATGTCTAGAGAGACCATTTACACCTAAGACAGTGGTAGCAGGAAAAGAAAACGAAGTGACAATGACTCGCCGTCTCTAACCTTTAGCGGCGTTGCAAATAGAAAGGTCGAAAAAAAATCAATAGAAAGATAGAAAATACAAAACAGTGACGTGAAGCACTTTCAGATGGAGGGGTGGAGAGGTGGAAGAGGGAGGGCATCAATTATTCCGCACTCTGTATTTTTTAGACTGGCAATACTGTATTATTGCACTAGTAGCCTTAAAAATCTTCCATCCATATCCATAATGAATTGAGCCCTGAGGGTAGCCCCAAACCACAGGGACCGGGTATGGGAGCTTGAATTATTGATTTGATTCCTGTGTCGTTTATTGTGTAAGTAGTGGGTATAGCAAAGTAAAGGATAAGATGGGAGGGGGGTTGGTGGATAGTTCATTACAGGTAAATTCCCTCTGTAGAAAAGGTAGAAAAGGTAGAATCACACACTATGTGCTGAGTGGCGAGGGAATCAGACAGCTTCTGGAGAGAAGCGCTGTTCACATCTAGTTCGTTCACTATACAGACTTCTAGGCAGAGCTGGCAGCTCGCAATGGTCTCAGCCATTAACACACAGTCTCGGAAAATCCCCCCTTAAGTGTGTGTGTGTGTGTTTATTGAGAGTGTATGTGTGTGTGGTGTAGGATTTTCAAGATTTAGAAGGCACATTTTCGAACCAGGGCGGTTTAGCGTTGCTAGACTAAATGGATGGTGTCCACGAGGCAGTAAGATATAGCCCCATGTAGCTCAGTTGGTAGAGCATGGCGTTTGCAACGCCAGGGTTGTGGGTTCGATTCCCACGGGGGGCCAGTATGACAAAAAAAATATGTATGCACTCACTAACTTTAAGTCGCTCTGGATAAGAGCGTCTGCTAAATGACGTAAATGTAAAAATATAGTGAGGCGTGCAGTCAACAAACTGCAGGAGCCCAAACACTAAGCCAGAGGAATTCAGTGGTGACATAAACATCGGTACGGGAGGAGTGTGTGGACACAGAACTAGTGCATTTTGTGCACTAATTGCACAAATGAGAAGTTCATTCAAAGAGACCAAATTTCAACTCCTTGCAGAAATGTCAAACAAACAATGAATCTAAACACTTAAGAAAAAGAGAAGTAAAACAACAAACCAGGAAAGAAGACAAGCATTAAAAGCAAGAAAGAAACACAAAAAACAAAACAAAAGAAAGACAAACAGGGACCCGTGTGCTTCCGAGTGAGGGAGTCTACAAAGACAGACAGACCGGTGACGTGGTATATGTGGGGACATTGTGGTATGTGGGGACATTGTGGTATGTGAGGACATTGTGGTATGTGGGGACATTGTGGTATGTGGGGACATTTTGGTTTAGGATAATGTTGTGGTATGTGGGGACAATGTGGTTTGTGGGGACATTGTGGTTTGTGGGGACATTGTGGTTTGTGGGGACATTGTGGTTTGTGGGGACATTGTGGTTTGTGGGGACATTGTGGTTTGTGGGGACATTGTGGTTTGTGGGGACACTGTCTGCCATGTGAGAGAGGATAGGGGGGATACTACACTAGTCAGACAGGCAGGTAGTTGGGGCTCTCACCTCATACTCCTCCTTGAAGCCGTAGCCCTCAGCGCACTTCATCTGGGTGATGTGCTGGAGCAGGTCGGCCACACGGATGGCTGGGTGGAGCTGACCGGTCTGGTAGGGAGGCACATCCGCCACCTCCCTCTTCTTCTTATAGGAGTGGCTGTGGGACTGGACCAAACTACTGGTGTCACTGGTCATGGTGTGGTTCTCATCTAGAAACAGAGAGGAGGGACGAGGACACACGTACACAAACACACACACTGGTCAGAACTGGAGTGCTGCACAACCCCGTACAGACATAGGATAGGAAACACTGTTGACATTCTAATGGATGAATACAAGGTCACAATATAAAGTTATTCAATGACAAAACATGAAATGAAAAGGAGTTACTTAAACTACGTTATGCACAACTAGTTATTACAGTGCTTTAAAACATGGTGAAGACAAAATAATGGAGCTTGTATTATAACATTATGTTTCAATAGATGACATGATGGTGCCCAATATATCTATTTACATTGTATGATGAGGGGAAAGAGATTGCTTTATTTCTATTGATGCTAGACTAGCCCTCAGTTCTGATAACGCTAGCTTGTGGCTAAGTTCTCAGTAGAAACTTTTCTATCCACAGAATTCGACCAATGGCAAAATTAGGTTGCACAAATGATGGAATGGCGGCGGTGGATGGATGACGTGGGTGCACGATCAAATGAAGTGGCTACCCTGGTCGGTAACTACGTCTAATGGGAAACCGTAACACAAAATGTCAGAGGCGTGAGAACCCCATTCAACAAAGTAGGGGGAGGGGGTTGTGGGGGTAGGGAGGGTATGTCACATAGTCCATATATGCATGAGGCAACACTGTCCACGGGTGGAGTCAGACCGCCATGCTAGCTAATGGCTTCACAGGGGGAGGGGGGGGGGCGTGAGATGCGCTAACACAACTGCATGCGTGGCAACAAGATGGGAGAGCAGCCCCCAGGACAAGGCAAGCCCCTTTTCAATAGCATGACGCACACACACATCTCCTCACCCCAGAGAAAACAGGGCAGACTGGCAACTTACCATTAATGGGCACTTTATTAGAGGATACATAACAGGTTAAATGTGAAGAAAAAAAAGGAGAAGAGAAAGGAAACAGGGTATAAGCAACAATAATAACGTTTAGGCATGAGCACCTGCACAGTTTTAATTTTCTCTAGATGTTTCTAGGCACCAACATTTTTTGCCATTCCGGGATTTTTGATCTAACCAACTATTCAGTTCAATTGGATACCTCACAGAAAGCTAGATCTGGGACACTTTAGTTGGGGTTGTGTTAATTTGGTTGGAATCACCTAGAATTGGCCATTTCAATGTAATCAATGCTGATAATTACATGATAAAGAACCAACCCATTTTGTTTACTGAACACATTAAAAAAAAGAAGGTCATTTGCCAAATCAGTTTAACTACAGGTGTAGGATGTTCATTTGACCTATATTGTCAAAGCAAGAATAACAGGATTTGAACCTTTAGTCCATAATGTTGCTTGATCAGTGGTTAGTCTATTAGCTGGCCAAAAGTAGGCTACATGAAAAGTGCAATACTCTTAATATAACCGTGTGTTAGTGTGGGTTTTCAGTTAATTTATGTAAATCACGAAGCTCATCTGCATTTCCTGCGGTGCAGGAAAATTCTCAGCAACAAAGGAGTGATCAAATTAAGATCCTACATCTGTGGTAAAACATCTCCTGATCACGTTTGAAAACCTCTCTAGAAAACAAGTGCAACCACTAGCTAGCCCTTTTCTGAGGTACTGTAAACGGTGAACGTGAATATTGGGCCTTGCCTGAGGAAACATCTAGAAAATCACTCATGCCATGCTTGCTTGAGACACTGTTGTGCTTTTTATCTTTGTCTACTACCCTAAAGTGTGTAAATCTGGTATAAAAGACACATTTTACAGTATGTTGATATGTGTCTTTGTCAAATGTCTACATGTGGTGTGTGTATGTTGTCTAATGTACCTGCACAACAAACAACCTACCAAGACAAAGTTATCGGGTTGGAACTGACAATTATTGTTCTGAAGGAGTTGATAAGGGTCAGCTAGGCAATAGTTACATTGACAAAAGTGTATAATTCCTTAGCTTTGCCCGGGAGCTTTCCAATGTTTGCCACTTCTCTACATGGTCATTACTATGGCGATGGGAACTACTTTCTGCTATGGCGATGGGAACTACTTTCTGCTAAGGCGATGGGAACTACTTTCTGCTATGACGATGGGAACTACTTTCTGCTATGGTGATGGGAACTACTTTGTCTGTTTGTATGCATGTTTTTAGTTTGTTTGCTGTGCCACTCCCCCTCATCCAGTCCACATTGTCTGTCCATGCATATGAGAGGTCATAGACATACGTGACGTCACACGCACGACACGGAATGCGGATGGGATGGAGTGAATTAGCCAACCTCAGCTTGATTAGAAAGAAACAAAACCTTCTGGTCTGACATAAAGAAGAAAAGCAGGCAGGTATGAATGTGTGAAAGCCATTATCAGGAAAAAAAAACAGTCCAAATCGCTATCTGACACTCTTTCTCTCTCCCCTCTCTCCCTCTCTCCCTCTCTGACTCTCCTTCCCTCAAATGCACAGCACCTTGTCTATTTTAGAGTAGTCTGTCTCTTAGTTGGTCTGTAAGCATAAGAAATGTATTGTAGGAAAAAATAAAATAATGTTTTCTCACCCAAGATAGCTGTTGGCACAAAGGGATCTGCCCACACCCCAAAACCAGTGCAGAGTAGGGGGTTAACAAAGAAGAGAGAATATAGCAGTGAATACAGTGACGTGCTCTCCCCTCAGGTGAGACAGCAACATTATAGCAGAGCAGTAAGTTGGCATTACAGTCATCAAGAGAGGCAAAGAAACCCCTCAATGGAAGAACAGCATAAATAGCTCATATTTAACAATATGAGAGATTATAACTAAGTCAGTTTAATATAAATCATGTCCAACAAAATCCATCGAATTTCATTATCAATTCAAATCAATCTACCAATATGGCTAAATATGGTTCTCCCAAGTAGGGGCAGGAAATAGTATGCTGAAGTGCAAACGCTGCAGAGCAATTAAAACTGCAGGCAAAAAGAGAACAGGCATCATTACATTGTTTTGCAGGCCACCGTTAAGTCAAGCAGAGCGTTTACATTTTTACATTTTAGTCATTTAGCAGACGGTCTTATCCAGAGCGACTTACAGTTAGTGAGTGCATACATTTTTTCATACTGGCCCCCCGTGGGAATCGAACCCACAACCCTGGCGTTGCAAGTGCCATGCTCTACCAACTGAGCTACACGGGACAAATACAGGCACTGGTGCCTGAATCGGCATTGGCCATTCGTTAAACGGTCAAAGTTCAAGGGGTCATTCAGAGATCAAGGGTCATAAGAGGTCACAGACAGTAGTAGAATTAGAAGGTGTTAAAAGGAGTTTGAAGGGGAGGTAGTTTACCTGGGTAGTAGGAGTTGGGTACGGACGTGCTGAGCGTGTTAGTCTTCATGGTGAATGACGAGGGCGAGGAGACAGCTTTTAGCAAGAGATAGAGCAGACACAAACAGAATGGTCAAT
The DNA here is from genome assembly GCF_020615455.1 of Coregonus clupeaformis. Taxonomy (NCBI): domain Eukaryota; kingdom Metazoa; phylum Chordata; class Actinopteri; order Salmoniformes; family Salmonidae; genus Coregonus; species Coregonus clupeaformis. Next base: position 40,971,497 of record NC_059198.1, on the reverse strand, counting down.
ATAACCTTTAGTGAAGGAAGAAGTATTAGTATATTTCTAGAAAATCTGTAGGAATCAAACAAAGAAGCCTGTTCCCTGACAGTCAATTTAACAAGTGGAATAATGTCAAGAACCTGAGACATTAAGTCGCGTCTGCTAAATGACTAAAATATCAATGTAAAATGTACTGTTTTGGTTAAGTGTACGGATACAAATATGCAAATGTTTTTTAAATTATGGTATTTTGGTTTGCGTAAGACACAACAACACGCTGTGTTCATACAACATATTTCAGCCAAATCAATAAAGTTTAGCCGATTCAGTGATAAAGCCGGCGGAGTACGCTGAGCGACGGTCGCCGTGTTTGTCGGTCGCCATCCGACAGCTGCCTTGATAAGTTTGGTACAGTGACCCAGCTGTCAGTCAAGGATATTGTGATAGACAGCGGGATAAGGTCACAGATGAATGGCTCTGTCGTCCAATGAGAGCATGTTTATTTATTTATCTATCTCCAAAGTTTCCCGGGCCACTCCACTCTGCCCGGTGACATGCCAGCCGGCCCTTTCAGGCAGAAATGGCTTTCCACTACTGCAATATTAAACGCGCGCCAAACGATCAAAGACATGTTTGCGGTCACATTTTTGCTCCCGTCCCCTTTTTCTTTGACAGACAGAGGAGAGGAGCGCGTGGCCGTGAGGGGAGAGAAACATGCCTAGTCACCCTGTCACCTCCTAACCTTCAGAGTTGAAAGAAAGACAGAAAACGCTGTCTTCAGGGTTTGTGACTTACTTAGCCTCCAGTCTCCAGAAACAGAGATATAAGGTCTAAGAAATATCATCATAATAAGGGGTGCCTTAATGTCTTATATCTGAGGGATGGGGGCATGTGGATGCGAAGGGGGGTAAAAGGGGAATATCATATGGTGATGAGACCTGCTGACCCAGCATGCAGAGCTGTAGGTGCTGACTCTGTCTGGGCCTGGGGACCACCGTTGGTGGGGAGGATTAGGGGATTGTATCCCAGCCAGGGCCAGCTGTCTCTGGGGTGAGAAGCAAGGCCAGAAGGGATGGAAACGTGGGACATGGTTGGGGGATCTACTGCCCCCATAGGGGTTAGTGCTGATGGGGGCACACAAGGGATATGACCTGTAGGACCTAGAGCCATTGTCCATGTGTCAACACAGGATCCTCATAGAGGCAATAGGAGGGAAATAAAAGGCTGGAAAGAGATGGATAATTAGGTAAGCAGGGTTTTAGGAAGGCTCAGGATCAGAAACAATGATTAAGAGCATTTGGACAGCTTTGGAAAATGAAGGAAGTAAGATCTGAGACCGATAAGTCCTTATTTAGACGCTGTGGTTGAGTTGCCTAATAAGTAAACAACAACTGTATAAACGTTATTTTGTTTGCAAGAGCCTGTCACATGACTTGATCATTGACAAAAACAGAATTGGTTTAGAATTGAAAGAAATTGCTCTAATGTGCCAGTGGTACTCTATGGTCCCTATAGCCTCTCCACACTATTGCTGTGTTAGCTCTAATATGTTTTTCATTTCCCATTGTCCTTTCCATTTCAGTTCCTACAACTATGGGTAATGTTTAACAAGGCCAACTCAGTATAGGTTGGTTTGGCTCGGCTGGGTTCAGCTCAGTAGTGTGAAAGGCCCTCTAGACTCCCAAGACACCCACCAACCCACCCACAATGCCCTGGTGTTGGACACTCACTTCTCCCGTTCAGTGTGTGGCTGTGGGTGTCCATGAAGGAAATGGCCTCGTCACAGTTGGTGCCCTGCTCCGTGTAGCTCTTGTCCATGGAGTTCACCATCACTGTCATCTCCTGCCGTGTGCTGCTCAGCGTCTCCTTGCGCTTCTTGGCCAGTTTCCTGATTTCATACCAAACACAATAGAAAGAAGAGACGAGAAGGTCAGTTTACTGGAATCGACCACAAGGGAAAACACCGGAAGGTTATGGCGACACAGTTAGCGATACGCTAAGTACATACAGTAATCAAGCCTCATATTGAAATGTTCCACTTCTCACAACTGGTTCGTACCCATTTACAACTAACATTAGTTTTATTTGAAATACTTTGATGGATTTTATTGAGCCTGCTATTTAAACCCAGGTCTGCTCTGGTCGTTCTTAACATTAGTCTAGCAATCCAGAACATCTCCTCATGAAACCAAGATAGGCCGCAGGGATGAAACCTAGTCTGCATACAAACAGTGCGACATCTGTATAATGCCAAGTCAAGAAAACAACCCTTTTCTCATTCAAAACAGAGGCTACACTGCATATTTTGCTGTCATGTCCCATCTTGTCCACAACGTGGACACACAGTCCCAAGTAAACACAGGCCCAGGCGTTGGTGTGGTGAACTGAGGGAGATTCTAGGAGACAAGGATGCCCTTAAATACCTACTGGCCCGCTCCTCCACTCCCTGCTAATGTCATCTCCTGGGGCTCCATGTCACCGGCAAGGGCAACACACACACACGAGAGAGAGGGAATATGCTGATGAACCACCAGAAAAATTCCTAGGGACGACTTTTGCCTGCAGCAACCGGACGATTCCAGGGAGGCGCCCCAGAGAGTTGCCTGACTGTCTGCTGTATGCCTGGATGGGATACTTAAAGCCTGGCCAATTCAGTTCAGCTTCAGTCCTCCATTGCAGAGGGAGACTGTAGAGTAGACGTTAATTGCGGTTGTCAGAAAGGGGGGACTGTTGTGTTTTCTTGCGGGGGCGACACAGGGGCCAAGGGAGGCTAGAGTGTTGTCATCCTACAAAACAGTGCTGTGGCGTGGTTTCAGAATGCTGCGAGATAAAGATAATTGACAGTGGGGCTGATCCATAGAAATAGAATATGGCATCAGCCACTCTAGTATTATATGCATCTCTATGGGGTGATGACTCTCACTGTTGAGAATCACAAACTGGCCAATAAGGCAGATGACCAATAAGAATGTCTGCTTTTCCAGCGACCTTTCCTCTTGAGCTGAAAGCTTGCATTGACTTCATAGCACTTCATAGAAGTCCAAAGTAAAAACATTGGGTTTACAAATGGGATCCATTTTCTACTTTGCTATTTTTCCCCTACAAGATTAATCAGGCTAAATCGTAGCGCTTCAGAGCTCTCTCTCTCCCCCACTAATTCTCCTTTTCCGCAGCGCTCCAGCTGTATGGGTCGACAAAGAGTGTGTGTGTGAACGATGCCTTTGCGAGCGCCCAGCTGGCAGTAACAGAGAGACCTTGGTGAAGCCTTCATTAGGGGCTATCCACTCCCACCAGCGTCTATCAGTCCCCCTCTGTGTTGATCACTGGGCTTTATGGGGGGCTGCGAGGGTGCAGTGTATGCCCTGTTTGCCATGCCAGGTTGATCAGTGGGGGTGCCAACCATTTTGCCAGCCTTGAGATGGCGCTGTGATACCGGGGTCTGCGAGGCTGGCATTGGCCCCTGCGGCCTTTGGCGAGAGCCAACTTTCCACCAAAACTCTGTAGCAATACCAACCCGTTCTAACTATTCCTCACTAACAACTCCTGAGTGAAAACGCCCCAGCCTCCTCACCAACCATCAGCAGCAGATAACAAAAATATAAGGGGACGCTGCCCAGGGAACCTGTTACTGAGAATGAGAATTTCTAATTTGCAGGTGGGTAGTAATTGCCTCTGAATCCCATCCAAAATGTCCATATTCTCCAGCCTCTCTAGTTCCAGGAGCATTAGAATTTAGCCAGAGAGGTATTAGAATGCCATCTGTCTCCCCCTCTCTCCCCTTGAGGGTTTGGGAGGGGGGACAGAGTGGGGACAGAGGGGGCCAGGAGATGGCCTTCTCTAATGGAGACACCCCATGCCCCCTCTGAAGCCGAACCCCCCCCCAAGCGTTAAGTGGTCTAAAGCGAGGTCCGACCCGATCTTTCAGTCGGAGCATTAAACATAAATAAATGAAAGTCATCTCTCCCTCTCTCTGCCGCCCAGCTCTTTAGATGCACAAGGTCAGTCGATCCAGCTTTTATACGAATGGAAAAAATAGAAAAGCTCTCTATTTTGCTCTCTCACTATTTCGCCGGAGGGCCTTTACCAACGCACATGAGTACTGCAAATGGGTCTTCTCAAACTTTCGGGTAGCGCTAAACTTCTGAGAAGTATCCACAGGCAGCTCTATTTTGAATTGTCAAATGTACTTTAATGCTCTAAAAACTCTTGCCCCCACATGTACTGTATCCATCTTGGACACAACACAACCTTCCCTATAGCACCTAGCACCTAGCTCTCTCCCTGCTTCAGGCTGAACTTCACAGCATTTCTCCCTGTCCTGTTGGATTTCATCAGCCTGCCATACAGTACTGCTGACTGGACTAGAGAGAGGCCGAGACAGGATGACACAGGCATTCTCTACAGGTGAAGACAGTCTACATGACTAGCACTGTACGTGGAGGAGGTTTTCAACTCAATGCCTAAGAGTGTGAGCATATGAGTGCTGCTGACCTTGTCATTACCCATATACTGTAAGAGCTGACGATATGATAAGTGACAAACACAATCTCAAGAGAAAGGTATTCTAAATAAGGCTATTTCTATAATGAATTTGTACAAATCTCCCCAGGCCCTAGTGCCCGTGCTTTCTCTTTGAGAGCTAATTCAACAGAGATCAGATTTATAAACTCTGCTATAGTAGCGAGAAGTCCCAGCATCTACTTCATTGTCGTAATTTCAAGACATTTATTAGAAAAATTAAACCGACATAGATAAATCCCACAATATCCAATTGGATGCAAATATACTCGGTGGACAAGCCAATATTGGACCTGTTTGGAGTCTTAAACGAGCATGTATTTCAAGTGAATGCAAATTTATATCCGCAATTAATACAAATCTGATTTACTATAAGGAGATTTCTGATGGTAATAACACTGAAGAAGAGTGCAATATCCCTGGCTTTAACCGTGGGAGCCTAAATGTTAGACGTTGTGGCACTTTGCAAATACCAGATTTGGAATTTACTGCCTCTCGTCATCATCTAAAATCAGCATTTGTCTCAAATGCGAGGCGAGCCTCGGAGGCAGAGATTTGTCACTGAGTCGTCGCTCTCCCTCTCTGCACTTAAGGAACTAATTAAAGTGTCTGGGAAGAGCCTTTTGAAATTAGAGGGAGCCGGTAATCAGACTCTAGTGAGCTCATTTAGCGTATTCATGTTGCTGAGCGGGAGACAACTCATACCCTGTTGCTTTTAAATTGGAGGCAAAACTCCAGCACACAAACACTTCATGATTCACCAGCTAGATACAAGATAAGAAAGGTCTCCAAAAAAAAAAATACATCACAAAAGAGAGAAAACAATAGAAAATGGTAAGGCCGTTTAATTTGTGAAGGGAAGGACAATGTTGGCTTATTATATGGGCCCATCTTCTTTGTCGTGGTAGGGACGATTCCTTTGAATTTGGTGAGGCGAAATGTGATTTTCTCAAGGCGGTTAACAGCTTGAGTGCTCAGCCTCCACTTAATGGTGTTCTACCTGCCTGGGGGGGATGGGGGGGAGCGTGGCAGGGTATAATTGTCTCTCCCCTCATCTTAAATACGGTAAACACCGCCGCTCAGAGCTAAGGCGGTGTGTGACCCCTAAGAACTTGCCGGAGAGAAGAGCTAGTCGTTAATGGACAGCTAAGAGCTAATGAAGCTCTCCCGCCGACGCCGCTGAATCAATCTGCTTGGATTCAATTTCGCAGCCGGCTCGCTGGCAGTGCCTGACTCCCCGCTGTTACCAAATATCTATTTGAGCGGTAGGCCATCTACGGGAAGCTAATAGTTTTAACTGTTCCTCCTTTGTTTGCCTTGAAAACTGACATTTAATGCACCTCGTCATCCCCCCCCCCCCGGCTGCAGGGTGCAACATGACCAATGGCCACCCGGGGAAAGATGAAGGATGCTGCTCCTATTCTGTAATTGTAGTTTAGTGTTTAATGGTGGACATTAGGGCGCGGCAGCGTCTACACTCGTTTAATGCAGAACAATGAGAGAAAAACACGAGTTTCTGCAGTTTTCATTTACCTAATTTAATTGTCTCTTTTTTCCTCATTCTCTTTCTTGGTTTTTAATACAGAGAGGTAATTTGAGGGTGTCAAAGTTAATGATGTGGAAAAGAGCAATCCAGATATGAATGCTTGGGAGATGTTTCATTCAGTGGGGTGGGCTGCCTCTCATTGCGTGGGCTGTTCAATAGAAAGTGGTGCAAAGTAGGCCTCAATAGAAACAGACTACAGATTATTTGACATTGGCTCAATATTAAAGGCTGGTAGGAATCACCGTACTACTATCTACCGGACAGCATACTTTGTAGCTTTAATTGAGTCTCCTGACAGAGTATAAAACTAATACAAAGTAGTAGGAGATATATTCAATGCATGCATCTTTTATTCCATTCTGGTGCTTTCCATTGTGTCAGCAGATTTTCTCAAGGCCTATTTAGAGGGGAAACTGTGCTATGGCAAACAAAACAGTGGGACAAACCTCATAACCTGCATACTGGAAAATAGTGCAGAGTCCTCAGTGAGACAAGTGCTCACAGCCCAAGGTATCCCCATCAAATAGTTCCTGCATCTGCATGGAGTCAGGGGACTATAGTGTTACCGCTCCAACAACAGCAGCAGTGACAGATTGGACAAGAATAACTAAGTGCTTTCTTCACCTTGAGATAATGAAATAAACCGGTGTGTTTTAGAGAATCATGCATAGTCATAAGGGCAATTCCATGGTAACGGAATTACGCTGAGACTCCTATTTCTGACTTTAAAATGTATACCAAAAAACGATTTCAAAGTTGAACAAACCAAACTATTTCTAACAATTTCCACTGAACATTTTACAGAACTGTACATATCCAAAGTTTGCTAAAATAATAAAGCTGAGGAAGATTTTACCATAATTCTGTTACCAAACTGTGTCAATTGTTCAAAGTAGTAATTGTGCATAGAGTTATATGGTTTGTTAAACTTTCAAATCAATGGTTTATGTTTGGTATACATTGTAAAGTGAAAAATCTGAGTTACTGTGGAATTGCCCATAACTAGGCCTACTTCAAAGGCGGAGAGGCCTACTGCTGCTTGTCGACATTGTTGATCATTCACTCACCGCTCACAGAGACTCAACCTGCACGAGGCATTGAGAATACATTAAAAATAAAAAAAAGACATATTATAATGTCTACCGGTATTACTTTTTAAAAGAGTTTAAAACTTGCAATGCAAAATGGCATTTACTTTATCTGACACTCTATGTTCTTGCTTGGGGACTTCGGCAAAGAGAGGAAGGAGGCTTCCATCTCCCTTTTCATTTGAGATGCTCTGAGCCTTTCTGAAAGTATCTGTGTTTCATGTACCCACCTGGGAGAGGGGGTGATTGAAACCCTTCCCCAAACAGCGGCGGGGATTTGACAAAGCGCGGTGGCACAGCCCATTTCCCTGCAAATGTCAGGACTCGATCTGTCTTGGGGAGCGGCAGTGGAGAGCGAGCACAAAGAAAATGGAAAATAAATGTGAAAGTGCTCCTCAGTCTCTCCAATCAGGGAAAAATATAACGGAGGTAGAGGGACTGTCGCCGGAGGTGTTGGATCGATGGGTCTTCTTTGGCCAGAGGAGCACAGTGGAGAGGCAGGGTTGGAGGTCCCGAAATGCTTTGAGAGGTTCAGGTGAACATAGGGGGCAGTACGATTTTGTGTCCAAAATTACAAGTACACTGAGAGCTTCCAGTGAATGGTCTCACTTCAGAGTACCAAAAAGTTCCACCAAGGACGTTCCACAGGACTTTTTTGTTCTGCTAAGCACTCGCAGGCTGAACCTTTCAGTCCCGACCCCAAAAAATATCTGGTGGAAAATGTTGGCCACATTTTTTTTAAACGAGTGAATGAAAGAAAGAACGGTAGCCATCTTGGCTCAGCGAGGCACCACTGGGGTGGGGGATAACAAACGACAGATTGTCTTCACTTTGTGACAGTGTGGCTGTCATCAATCCCGACAGAGGAAGCGGCGGCGTGCTGCGCTGCTGAAGAGACCGGGGGATGAGTGACACTGAGGGAGGGAAACGAACAGCTTCACATGAGAGATTCCCTTTGATGGGCGCGTTTATTGGCAAAGTAGGCTGGCACACACACAGGCGGGTAGAGACCCTGCTGGGGTACAGTAAGAAAGTGGCAAAGGCGGCATCGCAAAGAGGCCTTGCTCACTAAATGCTAATATTTTCAGCTGCTAGTGCACAGGCTACAAAAACAATTACGCATTGGGGACATTGGTGGAATAGTTACAGCATTTTGTTTTACTTTTTGGGGGGGGGTTAGAGCCTCCTGTTTTAAAACACACAAAATATACTGAGCAAAAATATAAACGCAACATGCAACAATTTATAAGATTTTACTGAGTCACAGTTCATATAAGGAAATCAGTCAATTGAAAAAAATTAATTAGACCTTAATCTATGGATTTCATGACTGGGAATACAGATCTGCATCTGTTGGTCACAGATATTGCGGGTGTAGCGAAATGCTTGTGTTTCTAGCTCCAACAGTGCAGTAATATCTAACAAGTAATATCTAACAATTTCACAACATATAACCAATACACACAAATCTAAGTAAAGCAATGGAATTAAGAATATATCAATAAATATATGGACGAGCAATGTCAGAGCGGCATAGACTCACGACCTCGTCACTGTATCTCTGTGCATTGAAATTGCCATCGATAAAATGCAATTGTGTTCATTGTCCGTAGCTCATGCCTACCCGTACCATAACCCCACTGCAACCATGGGGCACTCTGTTCACAAGGTTGACATCATCAAACCGCTTGCTCATACAAGGCCATACACGTGGTCTGCGGTTGTGAGGCCGGTTGGACATACTGCCACATTTTCTAAAACGACGTTGGAGGTGCCTTATGGTAAAGAAATGACCATTCATTCTCTGGCAACAGCTCTGGTGGACATTCCTGCAGTCAGCATGCCAATTGCACACTCCCTCAAAACTTGAGACATCTGTAGCATTGTGTTGTGTGACAAAACTGCACATTTTAGTGGTATTTTATTGTCCCCAGAACAAGGTGCACTTGTGTAATGATCATACTGTTTAATCAGCTTCTTGATATGCCACACCTGTCAGGTGGATGGATTATCTTGGCAAAGGAGCAATGCTCACTAACAGGGATGTAAACACATTTGTGCACAACATTTGAGAGAAATAAGCTTTTTGTGCATATAGAACATTTCTGGGATCTTTTATTTCACCTCATGAAACATGGGACCAACACTTTACAGGATGCGTTTATATTTTTGTTCAGTATAAATAACCTGAAACAACAGAATTAATTCAGACAGGACAAATTACAAGTGAGGAACAGTGAGAGGTACAGGGGAATGGTGAGAGAGATACAGGGGAATGGTGAGAGAGATACAGGGGAATGGTGAGAGATACAGGGGAATGGTGAGAGATACAGGGGAATGGTGAGAGATACAGGGGAATGGTGAGAGAGATACAGGGGAATGGTGAGAGATACAGGGGAATGGTGAGAGATACAGGGGAATGGTGAGAGATACAGGGGAATGGTGAGAGAGATACAGTATGAACTATGGTTGTTTACCCACTCCTCCCCCCCGCCCCCCTCCGCCTCTCTCCCCCCCACGCAAACAGAGCAGAAACAGGAAGGACAACTTCGGATACACGAGAGCTCGCTCCCATCCCTGCTGTGCCCCCGCTCCCCCCCTCACCCCCAACCTGCGCATCATCCATCCATGGCCCCAATGAATACCTAATTCCACGCCTGGTCACAACACTCCCCACGGACTCCTCCGATTGCTCAGTTTCTAACGCTACGCTAGATCATTTTTTTATTCCTTTCTATTCCGGTTCTTTGCATAAAGCGCAGGCATTTGGAGCTGTTTAAAGTTTAACCTGAAAAATAGCTGCAAATGGAATCAGACGGCGAGAGAAGGCAAATATAAAAAAGGAGGACAGGCTTTTAAAGAGAGAGAAGAAAAAGTGTATCTTTGCGCATAAACATATAAATAAAAGCATAAAAGCTCCTGTGGTGTTGGCCCCTCTAATGGGGTGGGGGACTGATGGCCCCTAGGCCTCAGGAGAGAGAGAGAGGGGCAGAGGAGGAAAGTACTCTACCCTGGAGCGAGGCACTCTGTCCATGGCAGCAAGCAGAGACAGCACTGCATAAAACCCATTCTAGTTGTCGTTTTGCGGAGATAAATCTTGATGTATGGCGGTGGGGGCTCTGGGACTCCAGCGGTGGGGCCCGCGGCGATGGCTGCGGACAGACACAGAGACAGAGGCCTGCTGGAGCCTGTGACCTGATGTCTCTCCATTATCAGAGACTGTCATAAAACCACGGACGGAGCCGTGTGTGACATGCGAGGCTAACGTCCACTAAAGGCTCTTACACTTTATATATACACAAAAGTATGTGGAGAACCCTTCAAATTAGTGGATTCGGCTATTTCAGCCACACCCCTTGCTGACAGGTGTAGAATGGCCTTACTGAAGAGCTCAGTGACTTTCAACGTGGCACCGTCATATGATGCCACCTTTCCAACGAGTCAGTTCGTCAAATTTCTGCCCTGCTAGAGCTGCCCCGGTCAACTGTAAGTGCTGTTATTGTGAAGTGGACATTTCTAGGAGCAAGCTGGGAAGTGGTAGGCCACACAAGCTCACAAAACGGGACCGCCAGGTGCTGAAGCACGTAGCATGTAAAAACTATCTGTCCTCGGTTGCAACACTCACTACCGAGTTCCAAACTGCATCTGGAAGCAACGTCAGCACAAGATCTGTTCGTCGGGAGCTTCATAAAATGGGTTTCCATGGCCGAGCAGCCGCACACGAACCTAAGATCACCATGCGCAATGTCAGGCGTCAGCTGGAGTGGTGTAAAGCTAAAGGACTCTTGAGCAGTGGAAACACATTCTCTGGAGTGATGTATGACGTTTCACCATCTGGCAGTCCAACAGACGAATCTGGGTTTGGCGGATGCCAGGAGACCGCTACCTGCCCGAATGCATAGTGCCAACTGTAAAGTTTGGTGGAGGAGGAATAATGGTCTGGGGCTGTTTTTCATGGTTCGGGCTAGGTTAGTTTCAGTGAAGGGAAATCTTAACGCTACTGCATACAATGACATGCTAGATGATTCTGTGCTTCCAACTTTGTGGCAACAGTTTGGGGAAGGCCCTTTCCTGTTTCAGCATGACAATGCCCTCATGCACAAAGCGAAGTCCATACAGAAATGGTTTGTCGAGATCGTTGTATTTGTATTTAATAAGGATCCCCATTGGTTCCTGCCAAGGCAGCAGCTACTCTTCCTGGGGTCCAGCAAAATTAAGGCAGTTATACAATTGTAAAAACATTACAATACATTCCCAACAGATTTCACAACACATTAAGTGTGTGACCTCAGGCCCCTACTCTACTACCACATATCTACAACACAAAATTAATGTGTACGTGTGTATAGTGCGTATGTTATCGTGTGTTTGTGCCTATGTTTGTGTTGCTTCACAGTCCCAGCTGTTCAATAAGGTGTATTTCTATCTGGGGTTTTTTATCTAAATTTTACTGCTTGTATGAGTTACTTGATGTGGAATAGAGTTCCATGTAGTCATGGCTCTATGTAGTACTGTCTGCCTCCCATAGTCTGTTCTGGACTTGGAGATTGTGAAGAGACCACTGGGTGGCATGTCTTGTGGGGTATGCATGGGTGTCCGAGTTGTGTGCCAGTAGTTAAAATAGACAGCTCGGTGCATTCAACATGTCAATACCTCTCACAAATACAAGTAGTGATGAAGTCAATCTCTCCTCCACTTTGAGCCAGGAGAGATTTACATGCATATTATTGTTAGCTCTCTGTGTACATCTAAGGGCCAGCCGTGCTGCCCTGTTCTGAGCCAATTGCAATTTTCCTAAGTCCCTCTTTGTGGCACCTGACCACACGACTGAACAGTGGTCCAGGTGCGACAAAACTAGGGCCTGTAGGACCTGCCTTGTTGATAGTGCTGTTAAGTAGGCAGAGCAGCGCTTTATTGTGGACAGACTTCTCCCCTCTCTTGGTGTGGAAGAACTTGACTGGCCTGCACAGAGCCCTGACCTCAACCCCATTGAACACCTTTGGGATGAATTGGAACGCAGACGGTGAGCCAGGCCTAATCGCCCAACATCAGTGCCCGACCTCATTAATGCTTGTGGCTGAATGGAAGCAAGTGCCTGCAGCAATGTTCCAACAGCTAGTGGAAAGCCTTCCCAGAAGAGTGGAGGCTGTTATAGCAGCAAAGGGGGGACCAACTCCATATTAATGCCCATGATTTTGTAATAAGATGTTCAACGAGCAGGTGTCCACATACTTTTGGTCATGTAGTGTATCAGGGATTCATAATATCATGAAAGAATGACAGTTTCCTGGAAATAGACTGGGAGCGAAGCAAAGCAGTGGCATTTGGAAATATATCCTTTCATATAGCAGCCTTTGATTTGAGATGGCTATATTCTCTCTGTACCAGAGCATTGGGTAGAGAGAAGCAGTGTAACAGGTACAGTATGTTGCAACAATGTGAATTTGAAGCAGATTTAATGACATTTGAAAAACGTGTTCTTCGCTTGACAAATGAGGCTTACAAGGGCCACATAAAGAATAAATAGAATCGTATAATAGAATGAGTGGCCCAAACAGCGTTTTATCTTCATAAATCAATAATTAATTAATCATGAGCTCGTCTTGGCTTAACAACTCTGTATAATTCACCATTTACAGTAAATTTGCTGTATTACAATAAATTCACTATTACAATAAACTGCCATGTCTAACATGAAACAATAATGCAGCGCAACGTAATTTGATTATTTCCCTTATTCAGTCGAGGAATCTTTAATACATGTCTGATCTGCACGTCTCTATACACGCATAATTATGTTTTACATATGACTAAGAGTATCAACATGTAATGGTTTTCATCAACTACATCTGACATAGCTAATGAAACCCCATGGTAAAACGGAGAGGGGCAATTCTAGATTCTAGACAAAAGCATGTATTTGTATGTATGGCTGATCATGTAGGGAGGTGCATAGGAATGGGAGCCTTGGGGCTGCTGACGAGCTGTCAGCCAGCGGAGCGAGAGATCACCTCAAAAAAGACAGGGTTCACTGGAAAATATCTCTACATGTGTCAGTTTCATGGAGGGATGGAAGGACGACTGTGGGGTCATTTCTGGGAAGAGCAAGAGCCCTAAACCTCCCTTCTACTGAAACAGAAACTGAGTAGCACCCAGGCCAACTTGGTTTCACACTACGTGAACAGTAAGGGTCTCTATTCCCCAATATTACACGTCCTACCGGGCAACAAAACATCCCAACACATGCCCTGATTTGTGTGGCTATCCTATTTGATAATAACCAACTGGTTTTCCATGGCCAAAATTAAAACCAAATTCCTTGTGCACTGCAAGAACACACATTTTCATTTTGTACTAAAGGAACTTCAGCATTCCTGACCAAACAGTGAAGCTTCCACGCTCTCTCCGATACCAGAAAATAAAAGCCAAAAACACACAGACCATTTACACTACATGACCAAAAGTATGTGGACACCTGCTCGTCGAACATCTCATTCTAAAATCATGGGCATTAATATGGAGTTGGTCCCCCCTTTGCTGCTGTAACAGTCTCCACTCTTATGGGAAGGCTTTCCACTAGATGTTGGAACATTGCTGCGGGGACTTGCTTCCATTCAGCCACAAGAGCATTAGTGAGGTCGGGCACTGATGTTAAGAGGTGGCAGGTAGCTTAGTGGTTAAGAGCGTTGTGCCAGTAACCGAAAGGTCGCTGGTTCTAATCCCCGAGCCGACTAGGTGAAAAATCTGTCGATGTGCCCTTGAGTAAGGCACTTAACCCTAATTGCTCATGTAAGTCGCTCTGGATAAGAGCGTCTGCTAAATGACTAAAATGTAAATGTAAATGTAAAGACGATTAGGCCTGGCTCGCAGTCGGCATTCCAATTCATCCCAAAGGTGTTCGATGGGGTTGAGGTCAGGGCTCTGCTTTGTGCACAGGGCATTGTCATGCTGAAACAGGAAAGGGCCACCCCAAACTGTTGCCACAAAGTTGGAAGCACAGAATCGTCTAGAATGTCATTGTATGCTGTAGCGTTAAGATTTCCCTTCACTGGAACTAAGGAGCCTAACCCAAACCATGAAAAACAGCCCCAGACCATTATTCCTCCTCCACCAAACTTTACAGTTGGCACTATGAATTCGGGCAGGTAGCGTTCTCCTGGCATCCGCCAAACCCAGATTAGTCTGTTGGACTGCCAGATGGTGAAGGGTGATTCATCACTCCAGAGAACACGTTTCCACTGCTCCAGAGTCCAATGGCAGCAAGCTTTACACCACTCCAGCCGACGCTTGGCAATGCGCATGGTGATCTTAGGCTTGTGTGCGGCTGCTCGGCCATGGAAACCCATTTCATGAAGCTTCCGACGAACAGTTCTTGTGCTGATGCTGCTTCCAGAGGCAGTTTGGAACTCGGTAGTGAGTGTTGCAACCGAGGACAGATGATTTTTTCGTGCAACGCGCTTCAGCTCTCGGCAGTCCTGTTCTGTGAGCTTGTGTGGCCTACCACTTATTTTGCTGTGACAATATAGGTCAAATTAAGATCCTACATCTGTAATTGAATATACTGTATTTAGGGTATACTTAAGGAAAATGTCCTCATATGCGCCTTCTACAGTGGGGAGAACAAGTATTTGATACACTGCCGATTTTGCAGGTTTTCCTACTTACAAAGCATGTAGAGGTCTGTAATTTTTATCATAGGTACACTTCAACTGTGAGAGACGGAATCTAAAACAAAAATCCAAAAAATCACATTGTATGATTTTTAAGTAATTAATTTGCATTTTATTGCATGACATAAGTATTTGATCACCTACCAACCAGTAAGAATTCCGGCTCTCACAGACCTGTTAGTTTTTCTTTAAGAAGCCCTCCTGTTCTCCACTCATTACCTGTATTAACTGCACCTGTTTGAACTCATTACCTGTATAAAAGACACCTGTCCACACACTCAATCAAACAGACTCCAACCTCTCCACAATGGCCAAGACCAGAGAGCTGTGTAAGGACATCAGGGATACAATTGTAGACCTGCACAAGGCTGGGATGGGCTACAGGACAATAGGCAAGCAGCTTGATGAGAAGGCAACAACTGTTGGCGCAATTATTAGAAAATGGAAGAAGTTCAAGATGACAGTCAATCACCCTCGGTCTGGGGCTCCATGCAAGATCTCACATCGTGGGGCATCAATGATCATGAGGAAGGTGAGGGATCAGCCCAGAACTACACGGCACGACCTGGTCAATGACCTGAAGAGAGCTGGGACCACAGTCTCAAAGAAAACCATTAGTAACACACTACGCCGTCATGGATTAAAATCCTGCAGCACACGCAAGGTCCCCCTGCTCAAGCCAGCACATGTCCAGGCCCGTCTGAAGTTTGCCAATGACCATCTGGATGATCCAGAGGAGGAATGGGAGAAGGTCATGTGGTCTGATGAGACAAAAAAGAGCTTTTTGGTCTAAACTCCACTCGCCGTGTTTGGAGGAAGAAGGAGGATGAGTACAACCCTAAGAACACCATCCCAACCGTGAAGCATGGAGGTGGAAAAATCATTCTTTGGGGATGCTTTTCTGCAAAGGGGACAGGACGACTGCACCGTATTGAGGGGAGGATGGATGGGGCCATGTATCGCGAGATCTTGGCCAACAACCTCCTTTCCTCAGTAAGAGCATTGAAGAAGGGTCGTGGCTGGGTCTTCTAGCATGACAACGACCCAAAACACACAGCCAGGGCAACTAAGGAGTGGCTCCGTAAGAAGCATCTCAAGGTCCTGGAGTGGCCTAGCCAGTCTCCAGACCTGAACCCAATAGAAAATCTTTGGAGGGAGCTGAAAGTCCGTATTGCCCAGCGACAGCCCCGAAACCTGAAGGAGCTGGAGAAGGTCTGTATGGAGGTGTGGGCCAAAATCCCTGCTGCAGTGTGTGCAAACCTGGTCAAGACCTACAGGAAACGTATGATCTCTGTAATTGCAAACAAAGGTTTCTGTACCAAATATTAAGTTCTGCTTTTCTGATGTATCAAATACTTATGTCATGCAATAAAATGCAAATTAATTACTTAAAAATCATACAATGTGATTTTCTGGATTTAGATTCCGTCTCTCACAGTTGAAGTGTACCGATGATAACAATTACAGACCTCTACATGCTTTCTAAGTAGGAAAACCTGCAAAATCGGCAGTGTATCAAATACTTGTTCTCTCCACTGTATAAACAGAAAGGCTGGTGTGGGCATTAACTGTTGACACCCCCAGGGCTCTAAACAACAGGCTGCTCAATAGTACTTCATCAACAGCCATATTTGTGTACACTCTTGTGCCACAAGTCACTGAAAAATAAAAAGTAGCATTAAACCTAATGAAGTTTGACCAAGGACTCAGAAGACGGCACTCTTTACCTTTCCTTCATGTAGAATCATACCATTTTAGTCATTAATATTTCAAGCTGCTTACAAGCATCCCATAAAGCATGGTTGGTTCCATCAAGTTTGCTTTGAAGGATGCATGTATATCTTTAGACAGGCAGATATGTATGTTTTCATGTTACAGACAGCTACATGTTTTGGAACTATTTTTATCTACAGTGTGTACTCTCACTAATGTAAAATTAAACGTCTCTTATTTTTCACTCATAAAACAGAAAGATATACTTCCACCAGCTAACAGGAACATTTATAATTAATCAAAAGAGATGTGATTTGACACTTGGTACATAATGACACCAATACTATATTAGATATAAAACCAATGCCACTGAGAATTAACTCAAAGCAAGGAAGACAACTCGTAATTTACAGTGTCGCTACAGTAATTGCCTCAGCAGAAATCAACAAAGACCAATAGACAGTTTTCAGAGATACCTGGGAAAAAAGGGGGGGAATAGAGAGAGAGAGAGAGAGAGAGAGAGAGAGAGAGAGAGAGAGAGAGAGCACCAAATTGAATGGACTTCTCACCCTGCGGTAGTCTAACACATAACGTTAATTGGAAACATAGTCGCTGAATAAAAGTCTGTGTTCGTGGTGGGGAGCAGTAATTTCTTATTTGTACTTGGATCTGCACTTTGACCCCAACGTACAATGACGGCATCAGACAAGAGGCTGATCCAGTAACACCCTTGACCCTGTTGCAGACAAAAATCAAATCTATTTTGGTTTCCCAAGCCAAATAAATCTAGTCTGAATTGATCCTGGAGGCAGAGCTGAAATAAGACCGGGTGCTCTTAGAAATCGTATAATCTACCAGAGGGTCACCCGTGTTTGCGGCACATCCTTTATACCCAAGAAAAAGAGCCCCCCTGTGTGACATCGGGCTTTCAGCACATTAGACCCGGAGCCGCCACATAAAAGAATGCTCCAAACGACCCCCGACCCCTGACACAGTGGTAGAGATACACTTGGTGTTGTCGGTTGGGTGTAATAACTGGCTGCTGAAACCATCAAACTGGAAACAGTTTTATTTCACCCATTTTATTTACACCACTGGAAAACAGTCACTTTTACAGGAAATCAACTGGAATATGTTTTCGAAAATGTCCACGTTTTCCATCTAACCGTGGAACTGGAGTTGCCCTTTGTTGTGTCAGTCAGTAGATTATATAACAGTTCTATTGAGAACGTCTAGGGAATCATGAACACAGTACAGTACTTAGATCCTATGCTATAATCACGTTACTCACTCTAATGGGCTCCTTACGAGGTTTGGCAACACCACTTACTACTCAGTTCGTGAGACACCTGCACTTTAGCGGTTATGTATGCTAATCGAATGAGAAGCGGATGAGTGCCATTAATGCTAAAGCATCTCAGGGTGGCGCGCTAGGTGTGTGTGTGTGTGTGTGTGTGTGTGTGTGTGTGTGTGTGTGTGTGTGTGTGTGATTGCGTGTACGTCAGAGACACCTTTATAGGGCTGTGGCACGTAAGTGCAGCCACCTCTCGTGTAACAAGGATCAGATAGGACTGCTTTATTGCAGTGCGGGCTGATTCCATTTAGCGCGGCTGGTTGGGCGCTAACAGCTAAAGTTAGGCTAACGGCCTGTAAATTCCCCATGATGTGCTCTAGCGCGTTCCCTTTTAATTATGCCAACAAGTTTGTTTGACGCTCGGCAAAGCACACCAAGTGAACATTTTAATAGTAGCATTTCAGGGGAAGTGTGGCATCTAATATCCAGCCAATGCCCTGTAGCCAGAGTCGTGTTCATTAGTGCACACAGCAGCAAAACATTTAGCAACGGAACACAAAATTGAACGTTTGTTATTGGATAAGTCCAAGTAGTTCCTCCCTGTTTCAATCAGTTTCCATTTGGTGTCTAATGAATATAACCCTCTTTATCTCGTTGCAGTGACACAGGAAGGGGGTCTATATGTAAGAGAAAACCGGAGTGTCGACTCAGGTGGCTTGGGAATGACCCGTCACCCTAATGACAAAGGGAGTTAAAGGACAACCCTGTCGAGTCCCACAACAGATGAGCGAAATGGTCTTCTCCTCTCATCTTCCCTCTTTTACCACCTCCTTCTCCAACTTCCCTGCTCTTCTTTGGAATGACGGTGCCTGTCAGCCAGACAAATGTGCATCCCCTTGTTGCAATTAATTTGATTCTTGTTCTGAGTGAGCGCTTCTTTGTAGGATTTAATTAAGGCTTTTTCATGCGCCGGGCTGGGCCCCACTCGGCTGCTGAAAGGCCACAGTTAAATGTGCCTGTCTCCATGGGTTCTCTCTGTGTGTGTGTGTGTGTGTGTGTGTGTGTGTGTGTGTGTGTGTGTGTGTGTGTGTGTGTGTGTATGAGTGAGTGAATAAGTGTGCATGCATTCGTGTGTAGGAGTGTGTGTGTGTACACGAAAGAAAGAGGGAAAAAAGGAACGTCGGGGAGAGAAGATGGAGAGGAAGCGTCCCGCTCAGCTCATTCCTCATCCCAGGCAGTTATTCCGCTCTTGTTTTATCAAGATGTCTTATGCTGCCTTTTACCATTCCCACAGAAAAAGGCATCCAGGGAAATGATAGAGGCATCTTGGCGGTTCTGCATCTTTCGCACAGCCACACCACATCCCAAATGCCACCCTATTCCCTATTTAGCACACTACATTTGACCAAAAGTAGTGCACTATATAGGGAATAGGGTGTCATTTGGGATGCATCCCCAGTCTATCTGCAGAGGGAGGGAACAAGCCCAGCACCAGCCTCAGCATTTGGTTGAGGAATGTATGAGACAGTAGTGCTCTTTACATTATAGCCCTGACTCAATATAATACAACACTTCTACTGTAAAGCAGCGAGTCTATGAAGATTTGAACACAGGTTCATACACTGTACCATTTACTACCTGATCTCTTCCACTTCAATGTATCCCAATGGAGGAATGGTATCATTAGTAAATCAAATGTAAAAATCTGGACAGACCTCTCCCCAGAGACCTCTCTTCCTCTCTTCCCTGCCTTCACCTGTTCTGCTCTCTCTACTGTAGTGTGCATCGGATCAAAGGCAAACTACATTCAATATTTCATTAGAGCGCCGGGCGCATGTGACGGCTCAATCTGAGGCAAGTGGCAAGCGACTCACTGTTAAACATGAGCTCACGGCTCGGCGGCCCTGACGCGAACCGAGCAGCATAATCTCACACCGTTTACCATATTACTCCTACTTAAACGGCCAAGGAGAGAGAGAGAGAGGGGGAGAAGGAGAGGAAGGGGAAGAGCATGAAGGAGAGAGAAGACTAGGGAATCAGATAGAAAGAGGGAGAGAAAGAAAGAGGGAGAGAAAGAAAGAGGGGGAGAGAGCGAGAGCGAGAGAGAGAGAGAGAGAGAGAGAGAGAGCGAGAGAGAAAGGAGAGAGAGCGAGGGTGGTTGATAGAGGTCTAGATGGAGAAAGAGAAAATCTGGACCGCATCTCCTGCTTTAAAAATCCCTCTCTTCTTTCCATGGAACACTAAACTGGGTATACCAATCCAAAAGCATGTTTTGGAAGTCACTGAGAAGACCTAGACAAGGAGCTCCCAATAGAGAGGGGAGGGTGAATGTAGCTAGAATATAGATAGATAAAATGTCTTCATATCTGGGATTTATTTGTTCTTCTGTTCTTCCCCCTATGGACATTCAGCAGAGTCTTATTCAAATCCTAGCCAGAGGGGTCTTCTCCTCTGTGCCGCTTCTCTGAGCTGCTCACGCCCCTACTGAAAACAAGTTGGCACACACGGAAGCCAGCTCACATTCCTGCATGAATGCCATTGTCTCTGTCCCAAAAATAACCCTTTATTCGGGTTATATGTACAGATGTTCTGATTGACTGCGTATATAACGAGTACCTGCAATTAATAATGAAATAACTGCCGGTTTTTAATCAAAGCAAATCAACTGAACAATCGACAGACTTTGAAATAGCAAACCAAGGACACATTTAATCCAAGGCATCTCAGAAGCTATTCTTACTCTATGACTCTGATATATATTAGTACATGTTTAAAAATCCATAGCTCTAATACACAATGCTGGCTACAATTCTTCTTTGCTCATTTGCCACACACAGTACATATAATCAAACTTTTAGCTATCGTCACCATCACAGTAGGCTTTTAGCACTATTGTACTGATGAGAATTTCACATGCTGTCAACAGGGCCATGCACAAACAACTGATCTAAAACATGGAGGAAAAAATACAACAAATAAAAAAGATGAGCTGTGCTGAAATGACCACAGACAGAGAGAATCATGGGAGTTGGCGGGTTTAGGTGGATTCTGGGACAGGGTTATGCCGAGAGGCGTCGGACACAAAACCGACCCCCTCTCGTTGTCTCATGCCCACGCAGCTATTCTGAAATGGGTCGGGCTGGGTTAGTAGGTCATTCCAATGGAGCAATGCTACTTGGGTTACAGAGAAGAAAGTTTCCCTCTTAGTCAATAAAGCACAATATACTCTAGAAAGCACAATGCAAGGGGAAAACTGAGATGTTTATTTTTTTTTATGTGTATTGAGAAATATAGTATCTAAGTCTATGGGTTTTCTAACCGTTTTAGAATAGTAGTGACTGATCCAGGTCCCCTTTCAAACTACAGCATTGGCTGGAGTGTCGTCACAATTTAAAACAAAGCATTTTGTCTCATTTGAGCGTCAGTTTTTCCAATTAATTTAGATCAATTATATTCTATACGTTATCCACTCTTGTAAACATCTTTGCAATTGCACTTAGATTTTTGCAATTGGACTTCAAATTGGACCTTGAGGTGCAGAATAGCCTTTAGCTAACCGTTAGCTAATGTTAGACAGCTCAAGCCTTGGCTGTCAGTTTGAAAGGAGAAGAAGGAAAGTCACCAAGAGGTTTCATGCATGGTAAATCAAGGTGGTGGTCGCAGAGAGAGAAAGCATGGCACTAAGCGTTTTCAGTCACAAAGTGGGTTACTTACAGGTAATAAGTGTAGGAGTGATAGGTTCTTCTGCCGAGTGGGGTGGTGGTAGGATAAAAGCAGTGGTGGGGAGCGGAGGGGAAATGGAATGGAAGGAAAGGAAAGGAAAGAAAAAGTAAAAATATTAATGTACTGGAGAAAAATATATAGAAATGAAACAAAAAAACACGATATGGCAGCATACAGTGACGGTTTACGTGTACGACTGAGGCTAGGTGGTTGCTGGGGACGACAACGTCATGCGTTGGGTGTAGAGGGGATAGGTGGGACCTGCTGATTGGCAGGCTAGGTCAGGTGTGCAGGTGCTGCAGGAGAGAATTGTGGGTAGCGTAGTGTCTTAGTGAAGGTGATGGGCTGTTATTGAGAGGAGAGGATAGGTGGGCCACAGTGTTATTAGGAGAGTGAGAGAGTGCAGGAAGAGGACAGAGGACGAAGCTCAATGGAGCCGTGTTAGAGAGCAAGTTTATCAGGAACTCTAGCTGGAATAATGTTTTTACAACAGCAGTGAATAATTATGTGGTCCTCTGTAGCTCAGCTGGTAGAGCACGGCGCTTGTAACGCCAAGGTAGTGGGTTCGATCCCCAGGACCACCAATACACAAAAATGTATGCACGCATGACTGTAAGTCGCTTTGGATAAAAGCGTCTGCTAAATGGCATATTATTATTTATATTATTATTATATTCACAAACGTACGACTCTACTATTTTTTACACATATACTGTTTGACAATCCAGGAAATTGCACTCATCCAGAATATTGGGAAGTAATGATACAGTGTGTATGCAATAACACACAATATGGACACTTGTTATTAGAAACAAGCCTAAACTTTTTCTTACACATACACTATGTGACCCTCATTGGTGTAAAATACTTTAAAGTACTACTTAAGTAGTTTCAAGTAGTTTTTTGGGGTATGTGTACTTGCACTCTTTCTCCACTACATTCCTAAATAAAATAAATGTACTTTCTACTCCATACATTTTCCCTGACACCCAAAAGTACTCGTTACATTTCGAATGCTTAGCAGGGCAGGAAAATGGTCCAATTCACACACTTATCAAGAGAACTCTGGTCATCCGTACTGCCTCTGATCTGACGGACACAAATGCTTTGTTTGTAAATTATTGTCAAAGCGTTGAAGTGTGCCCCTGGCTATCCTTAAATAAATAATAAATAAAATAAATTGTGCAGTCTGATTTGCTTAGTAGAAGGAATGTGAAATGATTTATACTTTTACTTTTGATACTTAAGTATATTTAAAACCAAATACTTTTAGACTTTTACTCAAGTAGTATTTTACTGGGTGACTCACTTTTGCTTGAGTCATTTTCTACTAAGGTATCTTTACCTTTACTCAGGTATGACAATTGGGTACTTTTTCCACCACTGGTGACTCTCAAAGACAACAAAAAATTGCTAATGTGGTTTGGTCCCTGATTCACGATTAGAATCGTTAAAATAAAATATTTCAGGCTAGTAAAACATTCCTGAGGTCATCATTAATTCAGTGAATTCATTGAATTGAAATACAGAACAATAGCTATACTGACAACCATACAGTATGTATCCATGATCTATCCTCTAGATACTGAGTGCAGGGTGGAGATAGTCTAGCATCACTGGTATTCACAAGCACATAACCCAGAGAAATCTGCTTAAATTCCCCATTGTGCTATGTGTGTGTGTGTGTGTGTGTGTGTGTGTGTGTGTGTGTGTGTGTGTGTGTGTATATATATCAGTGGAGGCTGCTGAGGGGAGGACGGCTCATAATAATGGCTGGAATGGTGTGAATGGAACGGCATCAAATACATGGAACCATGTGTTTGATGTATTTGATACCATTCCACTAATATCCGCGCCAGCCATTACCACAAGCCCATCCTCCACAATTAAGGTGCCACCAACCTCCTATGGGGTGTGTGTGGGTGTGTGTGTGTGTTTGTGTGTGTGTGTGTGTGTGAGGAGGCAGTTTGGCTATTTGCTCAGCGTTAGTTCCTGGGGCTGCTGTGTAGCATAGACACCCTCTCCCTTCTTTCCCCCTCTCCCTTCTTTCCCCCTCTCCCTTCTTTCCCCCTCTCCCTCTGGCATTGGACTGGGGCTAATGTAAACTAGCCTGCAGCTACACAGCCACAGGCATCTCTGGCTCTTTGAAAAAAATGTATAATAATAAAGCGCTTTCATACATTTTTCCCTTTTATCTTTGCTAGTTTTTCCCGCCACAAGATAAGCCTAAAATATTATCCTATTCCCATTGCCGGGGTCATTAATACAGTGACATTTGTTTGAGTGGAGGGCGGTATCGGCGTGGAGGGGGAAGGGGGAAGGGGGGAATATGAATATTTCAATGCACACCATATAGCAGTGCCATAAACAGTTTAATGGCGCTTATCAGTGTCATCAAATCAATTATTTAGCCTTGCCATTGACGATGCAGAGGGTTTTGAAGGTGAAAGGACAATCAGAGGGAATTAATTTGATTTGGCCTATTATGTAATTACACTAAGCACACAACTCTCCCAAAGCCACAGCTTAAAGGGACACTTCAGGATTTTGGCAATGATTTTGGCACTTTATCTACTTTCCCAGAGTCAGATGAACTCGTGGTATGCTGTTTCCATAGATTTCCAGTCATTGCGCTAATGCTAGTTAGCAATTGCGCTAACACTAGATTAGCAACTTCCTTCAAACTGCATGTAGATACATAAAAATGGTATCCACATGTTCATCTGAATCTGTGGAAGTAGATAAAGGGCCTCATTGCCAAAATCCTGAGCTATCCCTTTAACGCTAGACCTCGGTGACCAGCTATGAGGGAATGGAAACCTTCAAACAGTCATTCAATACAGTCAATGTATTTATTGAGTGGACCTTGATAGTCTCTTACCTTTTCTTCATGACCAGCACCACACCGAGGAAGATGATGACGAAGAGCAAGACACCGGCGATGACTCCGGCGATCTTTACCGTGTGATCCGTCTGCTTCTCCGGCTCCACCGCGTCAGGCTTCCTGGTCGCAGTCCCTGGTGATCAAAGAGTATAGGCAATAACGTTCACCAGGTGGCCATTTTGGATCCGTGTCATCATTATCATCATGGTTGTCACATCATTCACCACACACTTCATTCTCATCAAGTACTTAAGACCGCACCCGTTGCCAGTGGAGCGTTGACTATGTTAGACTACAGGGAAAGGCTTGAAACAAGAAAAATTTGAATTCATACATTGTTGTTATACTTCATTATGACAACACTGTCTTTAAGTCTACTGGGTGGTCTAACTCTGGTCTAACTCTGTGGTTAGGAGTTGGAAAACTCCAGCAACTACCCTTTTTCCAGATGGCAAATAAATTATGTGTGCACTACTGACTCCTTACTGTATTAGACTTCATAAAATGCAGAGCTGGGCCCTTTCCATATTAAATGTATTGTCATGTAATGTAGAAAGTGTTTTTAGAGTGACGACAGTGACATTTACACAGCTCTCGTATTGCAGGGCCTGTATGTGGCTGCATGTTCTCTCCGGCTTCCCCGTGCACTCCCTGTCTGTCCTCCAGCCACCCTCCTGGGATGACCTGCTTATGCACTACCTTATTTCCCTCCCTCCATCCATTCCTCCCTCCTTCCATCCCTAAATGAAGCAGTCATTTGCACTCGCCTCAGCTCCTGCACCTGCACCTGAGAGTGCCAGATAAACTCATTAACCGTGCGTTTTTACACACCCATTGTCTTTGGACGACACAATGTGCACGTTGCCTCTCTTGCCTTTGGATATTCAAATCTGTGTTGTCCACTGTAAATTAAAAAATTTCAGTCATTTAGCAGACGCTCTTATCCAGAGCGACTTACAGTTAGTGAGTGCATACGTGTTTTTATTTTTATACTGGCCCCCCGTGGGAAACGAACCCACAACCCTGCCGTTGCAATCGCCATGCTCTACCAACTGAGCTACACGGGTCACTGTAGCATGGTGAATGGCGGTGGACAGACAAGAAAAGTGAGAGGGGGACTACTTCCTTGGGGGAAATTTATTCCCAAAGTAGGCAGTGACGGGTGATCACACCGATGGCCAGGGAATTTAATATCTGCTCCAATCAGATAACCAGGCCCCTCGCAGCAGAGCCACTGTGTAACACTAGTACTGGGGCCTTCCCCTCATCTAAGGGAGGGAGAGAGAGGAGGAAAGGAAGGAGAGAGAGACAGAAAGAGAGAGGGAGGGGAGAGAAAGAGGAAGGATAGAAAGAGATGGAGTGAGACAGAAAGAGAGAAGGAGCCTCCTGCTCTCCTGTTTACTGTATAATGTGATGGAACGTCAACCCGCGGCCCGATGAAATATCCATTTCCCCGCGCTAAATGAGTTCGGGATGAAAAATAGTCGGGACACGCCGTTCCAATTCGCCCTGGCCCCCGAATCTATTCCTCCCTGCCAGTGCCACTTTTTCAATCAAAGGGTGACAACATCCATCACCCGCAGCTTGTGTGCCTATCGTTGTTACCGCAGTGACGGATAGGAGGGCCGGCAATCGGGGGGCTCATTCCGCAGTGGGAATTTGTGTTTTACTCCAAAGGGTGAGTCTGGGTGAAGTGAGGGGAGAGAGGAGAGGGCAGGCCTGTAGGACAGAGGGCCTAGGAGAGAGAGGTGACCATTCAGCAGTCTGTGAGAGTATGTGTAACACACCGATCACTCTCTAGAGAAGGGGGTGTCAATCTCATTCCATGGAAGGCCTTTGTCCACAGGTTTTAGTTTTTTCCTTTCAGTTAAGCCCTAGACAACCAGGTGAGGGGAGTTCCTTACTGATCAGTGACCTTATTTCATCAATCAAGTACAAGGGAGGAGCGAAAACCCGCCGCAGACACTCAGGCCTCTGTGGAATGAGTTTGACACATGCTCCAGAGTCATACGGTCAAACGCCCTCAAGGTTCTACACCAAGGTGGACTTGGTTGACCACCTTGAATGAGATGTTGAGTCCAGAGGGGGACAGACAGTCATCAGCATTCACCTACCAGGCACGCAGTCTCTTAGAATGTCTGCTCCCAATTAATCCGTTATTCCATATATTGTGAATACCACTAGATAAAACCAAAGATGGACTTCTGACTCTGTTATACACTGAATGTACAAAACATTAGGAACACCTTCCTAATATGGAGCTGCACCCCCTTTTGCCCTCAGAACAGCATCAATTCGTTAGATCCAATGTCTCCCACAGTTTTGTCAGGTTGGCTGGATGTCCTTTGGGTGGTGGACAATTCTTAATACACACAGGAAACTGTTGAGCGTGAAAAGCCGAGCAGCGTTTCAGTTCATGATACACTCAAACCAGCGTGCCTGGCACCTACTACCATACCCTGTTCAAAGGCACTTCAATCTTTTGTCTTGCCCATTCACCCTTTGAATGGCACACATACACAATCCATGTCTCAAATGTCTCAAGGCTTTAAAATCCTTCTTTAACCTGTCTCCTCCCCTTCATCTAGACTGATTTAAGTTGATTTAACAAGTGACATCAATAAGAGATCATAGATTTAACCTGGATTAATCTGGTCAGTCTATGTCATGGAAAGAGCAGGTGTTCCTAATGTTTTGTACACTCAGTTTAAGGTAGACCTTGTGTGGGCAAAAATATAGAAAACAGTCGTTTACATGAGAACAGAGGTTTTAAATATATTCCTAAACTAAAAGACAGAACAGTCAAGGTCAGATTGACTCCCTTGCCATCTCCAGTTTGTGTTTGGGAAATGTAAAAAAATCTCCAGCTGTGTTGGACTTTTCAACTATTAACTTTCACTCCAAGCTTTTCTACTTCAAATTCTCTCCTTGACATCTCTGTTTATGGGTCATTAGAAAACCGAATGCCCAGAGAGACAGAAAACACTAGTTATTTTTAAGTTTAAACGGCAGATATCTCCGGCTTTGAAGAAGGGAGTAGAGCTTTTGGGCTTTCCGCGTGGCCGTTTCATGTGAAACTCAAACTAAGCGAGGTGCTTGGAGGATATTGTGGTCTCGGTAGCGCTGTGTAGGAGGGAGTGTCAACGTCAAGGCCTGAAACACTGCAACAGCTGGTTAACAACACACAGCGGCCTGGTTTCAGCTCCACATGTCCCCAGGACACTGTAAATAAAACAAATTATATTTAACGACCCCCGACAGGTCACTGCTATCTAGAGACCAAACCGATGTTGTTGATGTTGTTGTCCATCCAGCCTGTACTGAAACTAGCTGTATCGGACTCATGCTTTGATAAGTAATTATAAATACATTAGGGTTGCCACGATACCAGTATCTCGATACTCAAAGGTATCGTAGCAAGGAAATAAAACATGAAGTGGACTAAATTTCCTGAGGAAAACAGAGCTATAGCACACAATATGTTACATACAGTAGGTATTTAAAGGACCAAAGAGTTCAGTCTGCTTTGTGTTTCCATTTTTGCCACGGGAAAATCAGGTATCCTAGTATCGCGATTCTGGCATCGTGACAACCCTAATACACGTTAACTGCAAAAGTTGGTTGAGTATCGTAACTTTTGGTGGAAACTGAAAATTGTAAGTGTCAAACGGTGTTGCATATTGTAACAATTTGTCTTTTCCATCAGTACTTTTGACATTGTGTCCTCCGAATAACCCCCTTTCTACCTCTCAAATCCTGTTCATTCCCTGTGACGCTTTACAAGCAAAAAACATCCAATGGTTAAATATTTTACTTTTACAGGAGAACATTTTGCATTTCACAGTGTCTGACTGTGTGAGACTGGGGAGAATCGTTTGGCTTCTTGTATAAACAGAAGGCGGAAAGTTTTCATCTTTCCTTTGATGCTGCAGCTGCCTGGTAAATATTTAAATTTAATTTTCTGACAGCAGGTTAAGCAGGACCGCTTTGTCGTGCCAGTGCGCAGCTTCTCTGTTTATTGCTTGCTTCCCGAGGCCCATATTGATATTTTTTTCCGCCCGCTCAACTCGTACATCACCCTTGAATGAAAATGTAATTCTATGTTTTTGCAACACAAACAGGTGTTCCAGGTACCAAACCCCTTGTAACACTATCTGTAGGATATAAATACGATGAATACTGACCGAATGGCGGGTATGAATATTAAGTCAGCTCTATGGCAGGAATCAACATATCTGGTAACCTAGTTAACCATTGACGGTCTCCCAAACAACACGTGTCAGTGCACATCCTGGTTTTTAAACACTTAAATAGACACGCTACACAATGTAACACAAACAGATATAGCGGTTATAAAAAGTTATAAGGCACAAACACAGACACACAAGGTCATGGATCCAGACACACACACACACACACACAGATCCACATGTCATGAGAGGAGAGAGCTGGGCAGTAGTAGTTGTGGTCTGACCTGTTAGTTGGTTGTCGCCAGCCGCGGGGGCGATGCGTATGTAGGGAGTGGTGAGCTGAGTCACGATTATGGCGGCTAAGGCAAAAGAAGAAGTTGTTCCAGGCCAACATGCAGGAAGGAGAGAAGAAGAAGAGGGCAAGGCTGAAGCCAATAGACTCAGACAGAGAGAGAGAGACCTCTCACAGGGAGGAACAGAAGATGACATACTGTATCGTTCACAAGCTTTGCATTTGTTAAGTAACGGTTTTGTTTCTATACATTAGTAATAATAATATAATATGCCATTTAGCAGACGCTTTTATCCAAAGCGACTTACAGTCATGCGTGCATAATTTTTTTGTGTATGGGTGGTCCCGGGGATCGAACCCACTACCTTGGCGTTACAAGCGCCGTGCTCTACCAGCTGAGCTACAGAGGACCACTGCAGAAGCTTGGTTGATGACTTGTTTGTGTTTTGTACTCGTGAACACCATGAGGGAACTAACACAGGCCTTTCATACAAACCTGAGGGAGCCATTCTAGACATTCTGCTAGAGCCGCTAATCTCCTCAATATTCAGTTCACTATCATGCTTATGGCCTTCTGTATGGGCAGTTTGTCTCGCACCACAACCCCCTCGGGGGATCTGATTGGCTGCCACCACTATGACTGGCAAGTACCCCAAGAGTCACTGAACCTATTAGCAGATGCTACT
Source organism: Coregonus clupeaformis (assembly GCF_020615455.1). Lineage (NCBI taxonomy): Eukaryota > Metazoa > Chordata > Actinopteri > Salmoniformes > Salmonidae > Coregonus > Coregonus clupeaformis. The sequence continues at coordinate 40,941,920 of NC_059198.1, read as the reverse complement.
CTTAAAGTGACAACGCTCAGGTCCAATAAAAAAACAGATTAAAATGCCATAAACGATAGCGAAAGCAATGAAAAAAAGAAAAAAGCATAAAAACAGTCCTTTCATAATCTATGATGGGAAAAAGGGGGATTTGAAAATTCTAACTTGTTTAGCATCCGCGGCTAAAAAGGGTTGGAAAAGATACAGGAGATAGCGCTCATTAGCATATAGCATTATAGCCCAGTCTTGGCACCTTGAGAAAGAGATGGCATGTAGTATGGCAAATAGATTATCTACCATCTGTACACAATTACATTGCAGTGCAGCGGAGCACCAATGCCTGGCTAGTGCTAGTAAGTGGACAGTGCGGCTTGCTAAGTAGCGCCACTGGAATCCAATATGGGGGGCAATGAGAACTTGGACCATCTGCTGGCAATCTAAATGTTTTCCCTTTCCTATGTTGGGGGAGGCGGTTTGTGAAAGTTTGGGCGCATGCCTTTTGGCTAGCCAAGCTCAGTCCTATGGCCTGGAGGCTACTAGCACTATACAAGGCATATCCAACTACCATACTGGTGGGTGTGATACTGACAAATGGACAGGTTACTGGCCAAGTTTTTAGAGTGGAAACTTCTTTTATTTTGGTGGGTGTTTTTTGGTTCTGTTAGAAAAAAGACAAACACACTAATTTGACTGTATACTGCAGCGTCACTACAGCCTGGGGTTCGATCCTGGGGTGACCGGGCGGCGCACAATTGGCACAGCGTCGTCCGGGTTAGGGGAGGGTTTGGCCGGGGGGCTTTACTTGGCTCATCGTGCTCTAGCGACTCCTTGTGGCGGGTCGGGCACCTGTAGGCTGACTTCGGTCGTCAGTTGAACGGTGTTTCCTCCGACACATTGGTGCAGCTGGTTCCGGGTTAAGCGAGCGGGTGTTAAGAAGCGCGGCTTGGCGGGTCATGTTTCGGAGGATGCATGACTCGACCTTCCCAAGCCCGTGTGGGAGTTGCAGCGATGAGACAAGACCATAATCACGAACTTGGGGAGAAAAAGGGGGTAAATAAAAAAAAAATATATATATATATATATATATATATATATATATAGTGTCAAAAGTTTGGACACACCTACTCATTCAAGGGTTTTTATTTATTTTTACTATTTTCTGCATTGTAGAATAATAGTGAAGACATCAAAACTATGAAACAACATATGGAATCATGCAGTAACCAAAAAAGTGTTAAACAAATCAAAATATATTTTATATTTGAGATTCTTCAAATAGCCACCCTTTGCCTTGATGACAGCTTTGCACACTCTTGGCATTCTCTCAACCAGCTTCACCTGAAATGCTTTTCCAACAGTCTTGAAGGAGGTCCCACATATGCTGAGCATATGGTCCAGTTTCATCATAGCACTTGAAGAAACTTTCAAAGTTATTGAAATGTTCCGTATTCACTGACCATGTCTTAAAGTAATGATGGACAGTCGTTTCTCTTTGCTTATTTGAGATGTTCTTGCCAGAATATGGACTTGGTCTTTTACCAAATAGGGCTATCTTCTGTATACCCCCCCCCTCCCTCCCCCCTACCTTGTCACAACACAACTGATTGGCACAAACGCATTAAGAAGGAAAGAAATTCCACAGATTTACTTTTAAGAAGGCAAACCTGTTAATTGAAATGCATTCCAGGAGACTACCTCATGAAGCTGGTTGAGAGAATGCCAAGAGTGTGCAAAGCTGTCATCAAGGCAAAGGGTGGCTATTTGAAGGTTACTACATGATTCCATATGTGTTATTTCATAGTTTTGATGTCTTCACTAATATTCTACAACGTAGAAAATAGTAAAAATAAAGAAAAACCCTTGAATGAGTAGATGTTCTAAAACATTTGACCGGTAGTGTATATATTACTTAAAACTTTATCTGCTACTGTTGTGTGCTTAATGTTGTGTGCTTAAAGCTTTTGCGTAGAGGACATTGTTAATAGGAAAATGCCCAATGCTTACGACTTAACACTTTACACAAGTACACTATCAAATTGAGTGAGAGGAAACAAGGTGAGTGGCCAATGAGCAAACATTAGTCTCTAAAAAGCATGAGTAGCCGATAATAAGAAAAGCTGCGTAGAGCGTTATAGTCCTGTGGTCGCGCCAAAACAAACCTTGGCAACATTCAGGTGTGTGTGTGTGTGTGTGTGTGTGTGTGTGTGTGTGTGTGTGTGTGTGTGTGTGTGTGTGTGTGTGTGTGTGTGTGTGGGTGATAGAGAGAGGGGAAACAAATTTCAATCAACGGTGGGTAGATTACTTTCATGCAACGGGACCAGTCCTACCTTTAGTGGCCACTCGTACACAATCGATTTTGGTCTCCTGCGAGGGGAGAAAAAAAGAAAGAAACAGAGGAGAGAGAGAAAGAGAGAAAGACAAAGAAAGAGGGACAAAGAGGGGAAAAGGCATCAGTTCTCAGTCACAACAAATTGCAACATATGTAGCTGTCAGGGCTGTGTAGAACCTGCTGCCTCTCAGTCTCAGTCAGGCTGTGTAGGACCTGCTGCCTCTCAGTCTCAGTCAGGCTGTGTAGGACCTGCTGCCTCTCAGTCTCAGTCAGGCTGTGTAGGACCTGCTGCCTCTCAGTCTCAGTCAGGCTGTGTAGGACCTGCTGCCTCTCAGTCTCAGTCAGGCTGTGTAGGACCTGCTGCCTCTGAGTCTCAGTCAGGCTGTGTAGGACCTGCTGCCTCTCAGTCTCAGTCAGGCTGTGTAGGACCTGCTGCCTCTCAGTCTCAGTCAGGCTGTGTAGGACCTGCTGCCTCTCAGTCTCAGTCAGGCTGTGTAGGACCTGCTGCCTCTCAGTCTCAGTCAGGCTGTGTAGGACCTGCTGCCTCTCAGTCTCAGTCAGGCTGTGTAGGACCTGCTGCCTCTCAGTCTCAGTCAGGCTGTGTAGGACCTGCTGCCTCTCAGTCTCAGTCAGGCTGTGTAGGACCTGCTGCCTCTCAGTCTCAGTCAGGCTGTGTAGGACCTGCTGCCTCTCAGTCTCAGTCAGGCTGTGTAGGACCTGCTGCCTCTCAGTCTCAGTCAGGCTGTGTAGGACCTGCTGCCTCTCAGTCTCAGTCAGGCTGTGTAGGACCTGCTGCCTCTCAGTCTCAGTCAGGCTGTGCTCGTTCCAATCTGCTCAGACAGACTGGGGTGTACAACAGAGGGGAGAGAGAGAGAGGCTGTGGATCAGCGCCTCCGCTTGGCATCTAGCAGCCAGCTGTCAGAGACTAGTCTGCACTACACTTTATACCCAGAGTCAACCACGACCTTGAGGCTCCACACACACACACACACACACACACACACTCACATACAAGTGGGCACATACAGTCTGTACACAGAGATATGCACAGGAACATATGCACATACAGTATCCATTAGATGTGGGTGTGCACTCCTCAAAATGTCTATAGTGGAGCTAGCTGTACAGCAAATCACCATGTTGGGTCTCCTAAACCCTGTGATGGTGGATTAGGGGGAGGTTGATGGTGGACAGAGTACAGCTGTGACTAGGAACCTAATAACTGTTGAAACACGCTCTACCACCCCCACCCCGGCTTTGCGTTCGCTCTTCTTACAAACGTGGAACCAACAAACACAGAAAAGCAACGCCGCATTAATATTCAAGCGGTCGAGGAAAGTGACTTGGGGCTTATGCTTAAATCCCCCCGTGTTTTATGACAGCAAAATGCTTGTGTGGCTTATTGCATTATTGAGGAGACGACAAATTAAACTGTGGAGTGCGCTGAATAATTAAAACAACCAGGAGGATGGTGTGAGTGTGTGACTCAGGTAGGGAGAGGAGAAAGCTCTGGAGCAACAAGGCAGCGAAAAGAAGAGACTTGTCTACTAGGGCTGCTTGATGACATTGAAACCAGATCTTGCCATATGGCAAATATCACCAGCACTTAACGAGATACTGGCATGTAAATGGAATAGCTGGCTGTAGTTTATTTAGAATGATTTGGATCACTTAGAATCTAGGATTAGAATACCTGGTTTAAACTAACAAAATGTGAATATCTCCATTTTCAGTTAGGTCTGAGTTCAGTATTGAATGCTGTTTTCCCTCCAATGTGCCAGTCTGGCTCATGGAAGCTGGTGTCCTTTCTCTGATCTGAACGGAGGCCAGAGGGCTGAGGGGAACGGGAAATGTTTTCAGTCTCTCTCTCTCGCTCTCTCTCTCCTCAGAAGAGAGACCCAGGGCCTACTGATCTCCTCTCCAGCCACCCCAGCAATTTGTGTGGAAACTGTCTCCTGTTTAAAATGTCAGCACAGAGGCTTCAACTGTAATGTGTGTGTGTATTATCAGAGACTCACATAGAAATGTGGACTTACACACACACAAGCACACACAGCAGTACCGCTAGCTGCTCCTCTACCGCCCCACAGCACCCTATTAGCATTAGTGGGAGTCAGACGGCGGAACATCCCGCTCCGCTCCTCTCCCAGACCTCCATTAGGGGGTTAGTGTGGATCCCTGCTCCCCCACCAGAAGGTGAGACCAGAGCACCGAGACGAGACAAGCATAGTCTCAACCCCCCCGGCTAGTCTTTCTCCAATTAGAGCCAGTGAATGATCTAATGGCCCGAGGTTGAGAGCAGAGGAGAGGAGGAGAGCAGAGGAGAGGAAGAAAAAGGATGGGCTTTTCATTAGGGATAATTTATTTGCATTTCAAAAATGGGGAGATGGCAGATATTTTTGTATTTATTTTTTTAGTGTCAATAATGCATTTGTGAATGGCCGTACTTGAATTTTGTGCAATCTGAACAGCAGGACATTGATAAAAGGGTTGTCTGGCCTCTGGCTGTGCTGTACTCTCCCACTGACAGTGCACTATAGCGGTTAGGAGGGGGGGATGTAATGGGGTTGGTTGGAATACTGGGTTATAGCCCATTATGATGCTGGATTGGTTATCAAATAGGCCTTGAAGGAGAGTCTTGTTGTGGCTGTTCATTGATCCTAATTTTCTGCATTCGTACAGTTTGCTTTACTTTCCGTTTCAGACTGGTGTTTTCACAGTGAATGGGGAAGTGATAGAACTTGAGTGGTGGGTTAGACTTTAGTTGACTTTGTTGGGATTGAGGCTGTACTGTAAGTATTTCACTACATATGTTTTTGGTGGCAGTGCTGTCTCCTACAGTAGTAAGAGACAGCAGATGAGAGTGGTCAGGTAGGTTGGACTGTAGCATGTTAACCCTGGCTGTGAGGGCGTGGGACAAAATGTAGATGACCAAGAAAGAACGCACTTAAAAATACCAATCCAGACGACATAACGTACCATAATGCCACACCGACATGAATGTCATTTTTCTACAGGTGCTTTTAAATAAGGGGCCATTTTCTTTTCACAATGAGGATTATTTAGGGTAAGTGGTTCATTATCAGATATTAACAATGGGTGCAAATGAATTCAAAATGGGTTTTTGTAAAGCTGTTAAAAGCATAACACAGTTAAAAGGCATCAGTTTCACATCCAACCTTGTTGTGGGGTGTGAACGAGCTATGACTGACATGTCAAGCCAACCAATCAATAAGCAGCCTCTGATTTGGGACATATCCCAGCAGCCAATCGCCACCCCAACATCTCCCCACTCACTCACCCCATTGGCTGTGCTGACAGCCTGGTAGTAGATGCTGTAGCTCTTGTGGGGGAGGAGGGGGGCGTTCCAGTAGCCGTTGTAGGTGCGATTGTCTCCGATGCAGAAGGGTACCGGGGTTTTGATGTCGCCCATGGGCAGCTCGGCCGTGAAGTAGTACTGTGAGTTGAGCACGGTGGCGTTCTGGAAGTGGATGGGCACCGGGTAGCAGCGCAGGATCTCTGCCGCCCTCCGTGTCCGTCGGGGGCGCTCTTCCTCCACCACCACCTGGTACTTACTGCCGGGGAAAGAGGAAAAGAAAGACCAATCAATTAAATGTACTTATTTTGCCCTGTTTACAACAACATTTCTCATGAAGTGCTTCCCAGTAACCCCCACCAAAAACGCCCATCAAAATAAGACTTGAAATTTTCGTAAAATAGGACTACATTTCACAGGTAACATAACGTAGCAGGCATAAAAGAAATGCCTGAAACTAGATCCCCTACATACTGGTCTTGACGAGGAAGAAAAAATAATAATAATACATGTCGGGGGAGGTTCTCTCCTGCACTGTTCAACCAATCCAGTAAATGTGGAGGAGTTAAGGTGGAGTGTTGCCAGAGAGGAAGAGGCGAAGCGAGAGGCATAACTTGAGCCAAAACCTCTTCTCCAGCAGGTGGAATTGTTATGTTTATTTCGCTCACCAAGCAAAGAGTTTTTATATGGAGGTCAATGAGTGTCGATATTGGTTAATAAATAAAACAAAAATATGGCTTAATTACTGTGTGGCTTATTTGATCGAATATAAGTTACGTAATGATTAGGTTGTTACGAGTGTACTGATATAAGTAGGACACATGACATCTTGGTAACTTTGAGAAAAAACACCATCAGAGTTCTGCCTGGTCGTCACTAGTTACCACCGCCACAAAATCATAAACCCCGCCTATTTCTACAATTTCGCTTCTTAAAATGTGATTTTAAACCTAACCCTAACCACACTGCTAACCTTATGCCTAACCTCAAAGAAAGCTCATTTATTGCTTTCATTAATTTTTACGATATCGCCCATTTTGACTTTGTGGCTGTGGTAACTAGTGGATATCGTCGTGCCTGTTGTACATTTTAGTCATTTAGCAGACGCTCTTATCCAGAGCGATTTACAGTTAGTGAGTGCATACATTTTCATACTGTATACGCGTATCTGCCCTCATTGGCTCGAATGGTCCCTCCTCCCTCCCTTCCATTTTTGAAGACATTTTTAATTGTTAGAGCGGCGTATCTGGTCAATATAATGGATAGTCTGTGGTGTCGTCTTGTTCACGTCCAAAAGTGGAAGTCGCAGCACAGGCGCTCTTTCCATTTCCCCTGAAAAACGGAAGATTCGGTTGTTGGGGACTCGGCAGAGGATAATTTACAGGTAAATGCCAAAAATAATGGAAACGCCAACAAAGTGTCTTAATAGGGCGTTGGGCCACCACGAGCCAGAACAGCTTCAATGAACCTTGGCATAGATTCTACAACTGTCTGGAAATCTATTGGAGGGATGTGACACCATTCTTCCACGAGAAATTCCATCATTTGGTGTTTTGTTGATGGTGGTTGAAAGCACTGACTCAGGCACCACTCCAGAATCTCCCATAAGTGTTCAATTGGGTTGAGATCTGGTGACTGAGACAGCCAATGGCGTATGGTTTACATCGTTTACATGCTCATCAAACCATTCAGTGACCACTCCTGCCCTGTGGATGGGAGCATTGTCATGCTATGGGGGCATAGCCATGGTAGCCAAAATAATGGTCTGCCAAGCATTTTTATACATGACCCTAAGCGTGATGGGATGTTAATTGCTTAATTAACTCAGGAACCACACCTGTGTGGAAGTACTTGCTTTCAATATACTTTGTATCCCTCATTACTCAAGTGTTTTCCATTATTTTGGCAGTTACCTGAACGTTAAGTCCACAGGTTAATTTGTGTCTTTATTTTGTTAATGGCCCATCATTATATATGTCAAGGCCACGTCTTTTCAAACCTGAAAGGATCAAAGAAATCTCTGCCTGCTAGATTTAGATTTTCCTTTGTTGTATCTTTAATCCATTATTGTGTATTAATGAAATCGCCAAACAGAACCAGCCTGAGAAACATATGAACACGTTAATTAACAATGACAGAAACCCATTTCCACTAGTTCAGAGGGCATAGTCTACATCATGAGCTGCAGTTTGTGTTTCTCCACTGAAAACACTTTCAAAAGCAACCTCAAGTCCTGCAGTCTACCCTTTTATTAGAAAACATATGCAAAAAAATTAGTTAAAAGAGAAAGCATGACTGAACATTAACATACACTATTATATACAAAAATATGTGGACACCCCTTCAAATTAGTGGATTCGGCTATTTCAGCCACACCCATTGCTGACAGGTGTATAAAATCGAGCACACAGCCAAGCAATCTCCATAGACAAACATTGGCAGTAGATTGCCTTACTGAAGAGCTCAGTGACTTTCAACGTGGTACCGTCATAGGATGCCACCTTTCCAACAAGTCAGTTCGTCAAATTTCTGCCCTGCTAGAGCTGCCCCGGTCAACTGTAAGTGCTGTTATTGTGAAGTGGAAATGTCTAGGAGCAACAACGGTTCAAAGAATGGAACCGGCGAGTGCTGAAGTGTGTAAAAACCGTCTGTCCTCGGTTGCAACACTCACTACGGAGTTCAAAACTGCCTCTGGAAGGAACGTCAGCACAATAACTGTTTGTCGATAGCTTCATGAAATGGGTTTCCATGACCGAGCAGCCGCACACAAGCCTAAGATCACCATGTGCAATGCCAAGCGTCGGCTGGAGGGGTGTAAAGCTCGCCACAAGTGGACTCTGGAGCAGTGGAAACACATTCTCTGGAGTGATGAATCATGCCATCTGGCAGTCCAATGGACTAATCTGGGTTTGGCGGATGCCAGGAGAACACTACCTGCCTGAATGCATAGTGCCAACTGTAAAGTTTGGTGGAGGAGGAATAATGGTCTGGGGCTGTTTTTAATGGTTCGGGCTAGGCCCCTTAGTTCCAGTGAAGGGAAATCTTAACGCTACAGCATACAATGACATTCTAGACGATTCTGTGTTTCCAACTTTGTGGCAACAGTTTGGGGAAGGCCCTTTCCTGTTTCAGCATGACAATGCCCCCGTGCACAAAGTAAGTTCCATACAGAAATGGTTTGTCGAGATCGGTGTGGAAGAACTTGACTGGCCTGCACAGAGCCCTGACCTCAACCCCATCGAACACCTTTGGGATGAATTGGAACGCCGACTGCGAGCCAGGCGTAATCACCCAACATCAGTGCCCGACCTAACTAATGCTCTTGTAGCTGAATGGCAGCAATGTTCCAACATCTAGTGTAAAGCCTTCCCAGAAGAGTGGAGGCTGTTATAGCAGCAAATGGGGGGACCAACTCCATATTAATGCCCATGATTTTGGAATGAGATGTTCGACATTCAGGTGTCCACATACTTTTGATCATGTAGTGTATAACCTTGCAATGAGAGCTTTTGTATTCTATACAGTACATGCTCCATAGGTTTCCATAATATACTATACTGAATAGAAGCAAAAACCTGTTAGCATTGGAATGAGAGAGACTTGGGGTTGGCGAAGGTGGTGACACGCTTTAGTATTGGCAAGGGGTTCTCTCTCCCTCTCTCTCTCTGACTTAGTGAACGCAGCCCAGCTTTAATTAACTCAGTAAAGCCTGCAGCCTAGCAACCCAGAGAAATAGACCGCTATCTCATTTACAGGGCGCTATAGCGATAGCAGTCGGGCGGGCAATATCCCATCTATGTGGAGGGATTTAAATGGCATGAAATAAAAGGGGTAACTGTACAAGGGTTCCCGGCTCGCTCTCTCTCTGCCAGGATATTTGACGACTGAACCCCTGACACCGGCTGGGGATGAGCGCGCGGCTGTGAGTGTGCACCAAATAATAATGATATGAAAAAGGTTCCTACTAGCGCGCCCCCTATTCCGTGTCAGGAATTAAGTTTATTATAAGAGGAGAGATCAGCATCCATGATCCAACCCTGAACCAGGCTTCCTAGTGAGAAATTAGAGCAGGGTAGAAAGCCTTGGGAAGCGGCAGAGGCAATAGGCAATATTAATAGGAACTGGATAAGGATTGGGTGGGAGGTGAAGTACTTTTTCAATATGCGGGTGTCGGATCAAGTAAGCCCAAGTCCAAAGCCATAGCCTTTTTCCAATGCAATAGATGGGGATATTGGCAGGGAGGGATGGAAGGAAGGAACAAATGAACATGGAGGTGAAATGACAAGTAGGCCCAGGCAGGCAGGGAGGGAGCCAGGTGTCTCTATATTAGTCCTGTGTGTGTGTGTGTGTGTGTGTGTGTGTGTGTGTGTGTGTGTGTGTGTGTGTGTAGTCCATGAACACAGTGGAGCTCAACACAGCAGAACAGAAGCAGCTAAATGAGAGGGAACGATTCAGCCTTTCTTTTCTCCTTCCTAAAGAGCAGCACCTAGACAAATGAGCTCTGAAAGCCTCCACTATTTGTCCTGTAAATAATTCAAACACCTAAAAGGTCAAAACACTCTTCTCACTCACTTCTCCTTTATCAAAGTCTGGTTGTAGACAGAATAGAGCGGGAGAGAGGATAAGGGAGTTTGCATTGGGGCAAATGGACCAACGTCACAGGTAATGAGGTTGAAGGTTGTGGTGTGTGAACAGATATGCAATCGTAGTCTGATAATTCAAGAGCAGATACTACCTTTCATAATAAGTTAACATAAAATGAGTATGAACATTAAATATGAGTATGAATATTAAATATGAGCATGAATATTAAATATGAGTATGAACATTAAATATGAGCATGAATATTGCTGATTTGATCCCCGTTCTCTTTCAGTGACACTCCAACAATATAACTATAATTGCTGTAATTAGCTCAAAATAATCCTTTATTTCATTGAGATTGTTATGCATGAACTAACCCAAAAAGGTTAATGTGACAAAATTGCTAATTTAATCAAATGTTATGGCTAAACAGAATATCTGAAGCCATCAGCCCAACAAACCATAATTAAAAGCAAATGAACAATCATAACTCATCTCATTTTCTCAGTCCTTATAACTAACCATGCTGTTTTATAATATAACATAATGGAATATTTGTCCAGCTTGAACCGGGTTGCTCTAGTGTACAGGAGAGCATCTGCTGTTTTTGTAATTTCTCCTCTGGACAGTTTTGTCACTTTTAAATGGAGCATAACGTTAAGCTGACCTAACTTCAAGGCTGTTTGTCGTGAGTGTTACTCAAGCACAGTCAAGTGGAACTCAAGGTGGAGTGAGGTGCAAAGACAACGTACAACAAATTCAGCTGACCTCTAACCTTTCCAGGAAGTAACCATCTGCTTTCACCTGAGCATAATCTCTAGAAGAAAATAGTTTCAAACAAGAACCGAGAAAGCTCCAGAGTCCCAACTCCACTTCCCACAATCAAAAAACCCTGAAACAACATGTTTGTCTTGGAAATAACAGTTTGTCGGGTTGAGCGCTCTCCAAACTGGAGGCTGCATTATAAATAGTGGGGCCTATTCGATATTCACTAATTACATTTCCCCCGGCTTAGTCCACATCCATTGGAGATTAGCTCTATCAAACTGTTTGGGAATATAAAATCAAATCAAATTTTATTGGTCACATACACGTGTTTAGCAGATGTCATTGCGGGTGTATCGAAATGCTTGTGTTTCTAGCTCCGACAGTGCAGTAATATCTAACAAGTAATATCTAACAATTTCACAACATATACCCAATACACACAAATCTAAGTAAAGCAATGAAATTAAGAATATATAAATAAATATATGGAAGTGCAATGGCAGGGCGGCATAGATAAGATACAGTAGAATACAGTACATACAGTGGGGAGAACAAGTATTTGATACACTGCCGATTTTGCAGGTTTTCCTACTTACAAAGCATGTAGAGGTCTGTAATTTTTATCATAGGTACACTTCAACTGTGAGAGACGGAATATAAAACAAAAATCCAGAAAATCACATTGCATGATTTTTAAGTAATTAATTTGCATTTTATTGCATGACATAAGTATTTGATCACCTACCAATCAGTAAGAATTCCGTCTCTCACAGACCTGTTAGTTTTTCTTTAAGAAGCCCTCCTGTTCTCCACTCATTACCTGTATTAACTGCACCTGTTTGAACTCGTTACCTGTATAAAAGACACCTGTCCACACACTCAATCAAACAGACTCCAACCTCTCCACAATGGCCAAGACCAGAGAGCTGTGTAAGGACATCAGGGATACAATTGTAGACCTGCACAAGGCTGGGATGGGCTACAGGACAATAGGCAAGCAGCTTGGTGAGAAGGCAACAACTGTTGGCGCAATTATTAGAAAATGGAAGAAGTTCAAGATGACGGTCAATCACCCTCGGTCTGGGGCTCCATGCAAGATATCAACTCGTGGGGCATCAATGATCATGAGGAAGGTGAGGGATCAGCCCAGAACTACACGGCAGGACCTGGTCAATGACCTGAAGAGAGCTGGGACCACAGTCTCAAAGAAAACCATTAGTAACACACTACGCCCCGTCATGGATTAAAATCCTGCAGCGCACGCAAGGTCCCCCCTGCTCAAGCCAGCGCATGTCCAGGCCCGTCTGAAGTTTGCCAATGACCATCTGGATGATCCAGAGGAGGAATGGGGGAAGGTCATGTGGTCTGATGAGACAAAAATATAGCTTTTTGGTCTAAACTCCACTCGCCGTGTTTGGAGGAAGAAGAAGGATGAGTACAACCCCAAGAACACCATCCCAACCGTGAAGCATGGAGGTGGAAAAATCATTCTTTGGGGATGGTTTTCTGCAAAGGGGACAGGACGACTGTACCGTATTGAGGGGAGGATGGATGGGGCCATGTATCGCGAGATCTTGGCCAACAACCTCCTTCCCTCAGTAAGAGCATTGAAGATGGGTCGTGGCTGGGTCTTCCAGCATGACAACGACCCGAAACACACAGCCAGGGCAACTAAGGAGTGGCTCCGTAAGAAGCATCTCAAGGTCCTGGAGTGGCCTAGCCAGTCTCCAGACCTGAACCCAATAGAACATCTTTGGAGGGAGCTGAAAGTCTGTATTGCCCAGCGACACCCCCGAAACCTGAAGGATCTGGAGAAGGTCTGTATGGAGGAGTGGGCCAAAATCCCTGCTGCAGTGTGTGCAAACCTGGTCAAGACCTACAGGAAACGTATGATCTCTGTAATTGCAAACAAAGGTTTCTGTACCAAATATTAAGTTCTGCTTTTCTGATGTATCAAATAATAATAAAATGCAAATTAATTACTTAAAAATCATACAATGTGATTTTCTGGATTTTTATTTTAGATTCCGTCTCTCACAGTTGAAGTGTACCTATGATAAAAATTACAGACCTCTACATGCTTTGTAAGTAGGAAAACCTGCAAAATCGGCAGTGTATCAAATACTTGTTCTCCCCACTGTACATATGAGATGAGTAATGAAAGATATGTAAACATTATTAAAGTGACTAGTGTTACATCTATTAAAGTGGCCAGTGATTTCTAATCTATGTACAGTGGGGGAAAAAAGTATTTAGTCAGCCACCAATTGTGCAAGTTCTCCCACTTAAAAAGATGAGAGAGGCCTGTAATTTTCATCATAGGTACACATCAACTATGACAGACAAATTGAGATTTTTTTTCTCCAGAAAATCACATTGTAGGATTTTTAATGAATTTATTTACAAATTATGGTGGAAAATAAGTATTTGGTCACCTACAAACAAGCAAGATTTCTGGCTCTCACAGACCTGTAACTTCTTCTTTAAGAGGCTCCTCTGTCCTCCACTCATTACCTGTATTAATGGCACCTGTTTGAACTTGTTATCAGTATAAAAGACACCTGTCCACAACCTCAAACAGTCACACTACAAACTCCACTATGGCCAAGACCAAAGAGCTGTCAAAGGACACCAGAAACAAAATTGTAGACCTGCACCAGGCTGGAAAGACTGAATCTGCAATAGGTAAGCAGCTTGGTTTGAAGAAATCAACTGTGGGAGCAATTATTAGGAAATGGAAGACATACAAGACCACTGATAATCTCCCTCGATCTGGGGCTCCACGCAAGATCTCACCTCGTGGGGTCAAAATGATCACAAGAACGGTGAGCAAAAATCCCAGAACCACACGGGGGACCTAGTGAATGACCTGCAGAGAGCTGGGACCAAAGTAACAAAGCCTACCATCAGTAACACACTACGCCGCCAGGGACTCAAATCCTGCAGTGCCAGACGTGTCCCCCTGCTTAAGCCAGTACATGTCCAGGCCCGTCTGAAGTTTGCATTTGGATGATCCAGAAGAGGATTGGGTGAATGTCATATGGTCAGATGAAACCAAAATATAACTTTTTGGTAAAAACTCAACTCGTCGTGTTTGGAGGACAAAGAATGCTGAGTTCCATCCAAAGAACACCATACCTACTGTGAAGCATGGGGGTGGAAACATCATGCTTTGGGGCTGTTTTTCTGCAAAGGGACCAGGACGACTGATCCGTGTAAAGGAAAGAATGAATGGGGCCATGTATCGTGAGATTTTGAGTGAAAACCTCCTTCCATCAGCAAGGGCATTGAAGATGAAACGTGGCTGGGTCTTTCAGCATGACAATGATCCCAAACACACCGCCCGGGCAACGAAGGAGTGGCTTCGTAAGAAGCATTTCAAGGTCCTGGAGTGGCCTAGCCAGTCTCCAGATCTCAACCCCATAGAACATCTTTGGAGGGAGTTGAAAGTCCGTGTTGCCCAGCGACAGCCCCAAAACATCACTGTTCTAGAGGAGATCTGCATGGAGGAATGGGCCAAAATACCAGCAACAGTGTGTGAAAACCTTGAAGACTTACAGAAAACCTTTGACCTGTGTCATTGCCAACAAAGGGTATATAAAAGTATTGAGAAACGTTTGTTATTGACCAAATACTTATTTTCCACCATAATTTGCAAATAAATTCATAAAAAATCCTACAATGTGATTTTCTGGAAGAAAAACATCTCATTTTGTCTGTCATAGTTGACGTGTACCTATGATGAAAATTACAGGCCTCTCTCATCTTTTTAAGTGGGAGAACTTGCACAATTGGTGGCTGACTAAATACTTTTTTCCCCCACTGTATATAGGCAGCAGCCTCTAATGTGCTAGTGTCGTCTATTTAACAGTCTGATGGCCTTGAAATAGAAGTTGCTTTTCAGTCTCTCGGTTCCAGCTTTGATGCACCTGTACTGACCTCGCCTTCTGGATGATAGCGGGGTGAACAGGCAGTGGCTCGGGTGGTTGTTGTCCTTGATTATCTTTTTGGCCTTCCTGTGACATCGAGTGCTGTAGGTGTCCTGGAGGGCTGGTAGTTTGCCTCCGGTGATGCGTTGGGCAGACCGCAGGGGGATGTTCCCTCTGCTATTTCCTGAAGTCCACGATCATCTCCTTTGTTTTGTTGATGTTGAGTGAGCGGTTATTTTCCAAGCACCACACTCCCAGAGCCCTCACCTCCTCCCTGTAGGCTGTCTTGTCATTGTTTGTAATCAAACCGACTACTGTTGTGTCGTCTGCAAACTTGATGATTGAGTTGGAGGAATGCTTGGCCACGCAGTCATGGGTGAACAGGGAGTACAGGAGGGGACTGAGCATGCACCCTTGTGGGGACCCAGTGTTGAGGATCAGCGAAGTGGCAGTGTTCAGACCCAGGGACTCGAGCTTAATGATGAGCTTGGAGGGTACTATGGTGTTGAATGCTGAGCTATAGTCAATGAACAGCATTCTTACATAGGTATTCCTCTTGTTCAGATGGGATAAGGCATTGTGCAGTGTGATGGAGATTGCATCGTCTGTGGATCTATTGGGGTGGTAATCAAATTGAAGTGGGTCTAGGGTGGCAGGTAAGGTAGACTCTCAAAGCACTTCATGATGACAGAAGTGAGTGCTACGGGGCGACAGTCATTTAGTTCAGTTACCTTTGCTTTCTTGGGTACAGGGACAATGGTGGCCATCTTGAAGCATGTGGGGACAGCAGACTGGGATAGGGAGAGATTGAATATGTCCGTAAATACACCAGCCAGCTGGTCTGCGCATGCTCTGAGGACGCGGCTAGGGATGCCATCTGGGCCGGCAGCCTTGCGAGGGTTAACACGCTTAAATGTCTTACGTCGGCCACGGGAGAAGGAGAGCCCACAGTCCTTGGTAGCGGGCCGCGCCGGTGTATTATCCCCAAAGCGGGCGAAGAAGGTGTTTAGCTTGTCCGGAAGCAAGACGTCGGTGTCCGCGACGTGGCTGGGGCAAGTCCCTGTGAATACGCTAGTCGCATCCGCTCTTTGAGCTGTATAGCTCTTTACATAACTTCCCCAGCATCAATAAGTTCCCTTCTGATTTTCTCTGGAGCACTCCGAACCCTCGTGGTGCAGCGCTATTTAACGATAAAATCTATGTAATAAAATATTAATTATGGTGAAGAGAGGCCGGCGAGAAATAAGAGGGCTAATTAGGAACCCTGTACAGAACAAAGGGCAGGACAGAGACAGAGGGAGGGAAAAGAAGAGGAGTGGAGAGAGTGGAGGATGAGTATGATGAAGAAGAAGAGAAAGGAGGAAGAAGAGAGAGAAGAGGAGGGCAGCTAGGTGGGAGAGTGGGAGAAGAGGAGGAGGTGAGGAGAACATTAAGTCACAGATTTAGGGCCTCCTTAAAGGACAGCCATTACTTTAAGAGGCTGTCACCGCAGTGATTTATCCCTCCCTCCACCAGGTATCCCAGGTGACTGTGCCTCTGGGACAGATGCCTCCCATTGTTCTTACCCATTATAGGTCTAACCAAGAGATCCCCCTGTGAAGGTACAGTACATTATAGCCTGACTAAACCACACCGAACGCTATGCGGTGAGGGTAGCATTCAGTCTGGTTCAATCAGGCAAAAAGTATAGGAACTAATTGAGCCCTTCAGAAGAAAATCCAGACTAAGAAATAGCAACAAATAATAAGTGAAACCTACATTTGTACTATTATGCCAACGAGGGAAATAATGCCTATATGTCTGAATGAAACAAGCAGCATAAACCGATAAACAGCGGTTGCAGTAAAAGCTTATTTATGATAATGCTATGATAAAGCACTATTCTGTTTACCGCCAGACAACAGGTCAAAAGTTGATATTTTCTCTGCAAATTACCGGGGTGAAAAATGTGTCTGCTTTTTGGGCACAGCCAGTGAACAGAGAAAAACAGACGCTCGGGGGCTAGAACCGGAGAAGAACGATGCATCTTCAATAAATAATACAAAACCCAGCACAAATGGCTGCTCCAAGGCTACCTGCAAAGTCTAGATATCATTTTGAGAAAAACAATCCCACTTAATTAAATATTTTTCTCTCCCGGTGCCCCCAGGGCACTGGTAAATGTCCAGAGATTTGGTAGAAAATCATGAGAAATGTGCATCAATACAGGATAAAATGGCTGCCACTCATCTATTCCTTCTTCCCAGCTAAAATATCAGACTTTATTGGACAACCATCAGGATTATCAAAGAAAAAAATATATATTGGAGTGCTGCATATTTAAAGCAAGGCGTTGGCAGATGAGTATAACCATTTATTTTTCCTTCAGCCAAGATGGAAAGTGCTGATGGCAAAACTGTCTCCATGATCTCACTGCGGGCTTAATATCGGCCTCAGTCTCCTCTGGCCTTAGCTTTACCGCGAGCGATGGAACTGCTTAGACACCACCTGAAAACTATCACATCATGGCCAGACTACTGTTGTTTTTTCTTTGACTTTTGTAGTTCTAGTGCTATTTAGCGTTCAATTAACTCTCCTACATTCAATCCACAACAATCAATGAGGATACTTAAAGAGAGAAAGAGAAGTGAGGCTATTAACTTGCCACTCCGTAGCTACCCAGGGAAAAGAGAAAAATCTTTGAGAGGAATTCAAATGAGGTTGGGAAGGGGGACGGTCTTTAGTGGCTGACACAGGTCCAGGAAAGGCAGGGAGGTTTGCTGCTCTTTATTTTTTATAAAATTTTTTATAGGTATTCTTTCTTAAAACTGCATTGTTGGTTAAGGGCTTGTAAGTAAGCATTTCACTGTAACGTCTACACCTGTTGTATTCGGCGAATGTGACAAATAAAATGTGATTTGTTTTGATAGGTGCTAGCCCTCTACATGGCCTAGAGACCCAACAGTCATCCATTGCAGACTCAGCCAAGAACAAACGCCTATGGAGAACTAGTTCTACTTAGCCAGGAAGCGATTGGAGCATAACACAGCAGAGAGACAGCTAAGCGACTGTAAACATGGTCATAGTCATTATAAAGGCAGGGAGATAAGTGGGACAGTGTGCTTTTAGAGACGAAAGGTGAGAAAACATTCCACAGCCAACGACTCAGACCAACCACCTGGTGAGAGAGAGAGAGAAGGGAGGTGGTGAGAGAGAGAGAGAGAGAGAGAGAAAATGGAGGTGGTGAGAGAGAGACAGAGGAGGTGGTGAGAGAGAGAGAGAGAGAGAAGGGAGGTGGTGAGAGAGAGAGAAGGGAGGTGGTGAGAAAAAAAAGAGGGGAGGTAGAGAAGGAGAGAGAGAGAGAGAGAAAGAGAAGTGAGATAGAGAGAGAGAGAGAAAGAGAAGTGAGGTAGACAGAAAGGGAGAGAAGGGAGGTAGAGAGAGAGGCAGTAGAGGCAACAAAGCTAAACACTTGTTCCTGTTTCAGTCGGGCAACCTCAGCTGACACCAATTAGGGCTCCTTGTGCCGCGCTGCCAGCTCCGTTTCAGAGTGGCGCCCCACGTGACGCTAGACCAATTACACACAGCCTCCTCGTTGGCATGGACTCAATGGTGACCCGGGACTTTGAGAGGAGACAATGAACAGAATAAAAAACAGAATGAGGGAGGGAAAGGCAAGAAGAGAGGGAGGAGACTAGTGAGGTCTAATTAACTTTGCATTATTTTTTCCCTTGCTAGTCTCAACTCAGCGACACCACCCCTATTGATCCTCCCAAACTATCCTTTCAGTTATCTCCAACTCTCCCCTCAGGCAGTAGTCCAGTACTGGCCCCTCCACTCTGTGACTGATTTAGGGATAGAGGGACTGCATGGCCCCATCTCCTGAGGCCTGCATCGACAGCACTCCTCCCCCTGTAGCCTCCACCTGTCTCCCTGCTCCCTTATTTATCGGCACCTCCATAAAGTAGGACCAGGTCTACACAAATGAGGCCAAGCTGCACAGATTAAATGTCACTTAAATCTCAGGGAAACTTGCTGAGGAGGCTCCCACTGTGGATGGAGCCTGGACCAGGGAGGTATGACAGAGTTATAGGAAAGGGTGGGAAGAGAGGAGGGTTGGAGATGAGCTGATAAGGGGAGATGGTGGGGAGACAGGGAACGTATAGGCCCCCTGACGCAAACACATTCAGTTCAGAAGGAACTGGACCTCTTAGGAGGGAGGATAGGGGAAGGGGGGAGTTTCTCTGACATGGGAGACTGAGCATCCTCACATGGCATTCAACCAACTCTCCCAGAAACAACAGCCTTGTTTTCAGAGGCAGAGGCCCTTGAGTTCACACCCGGGCTCAGCCCTCGTGTATCACTCTCCAGGGTTACACCACACCAGCCATTATGCCTGATAGGCTGACACATTGAGAGTTCTGTGGGGACACAGGGGTGTGGAGGCCCCCAGAGGCCCCTGCTTGCCATTGTCACAATTAGGGCTGTTGTGGTGACGTATTACCGCCACACCGGCTGTTACGAGTCATGAAGGCAGTCAAATTCCACATGACCGTTTAGTCACGGTAATTAGGCTTCTCCAAGCTCTGATGCCGCTGCTGGTCGTTAGTAGCCTACCAAACTTGCTAACTGCCTGGTACTCAGCACTCTATTGTTCCTCTAATCACTGTGACATCAATGCAAATGTATTCGAAAATCTAATCCTACACATTGTTTGAGCCCATGAGCTCATGTTGCGCAACATTTCTATAGGCTATGCAATTGCGGCAGAAAACCGCTAATAAAAAGACTAGGATCCCATTTCTCAACTTTCCTAATATTAAGCACATTGCTTATATTTACAACAGGAGTATAGCCTACCTGGCTGGCATGAAAATAAACCACGGGGAAAAGCATCCTCCATTTAAGTGCATAGATGACATGTATTTTTTCCCGCTGCCCCTGTTTCGATACAGGTGCATGATAATGGTCCATTCTAAATCAAAACAAATTTCACTCATATATTATTTAGTATATGTGAAGACAAGATTAAATCAAGAATAGTCTGTTGGGTGACAATATTAGCCTATCACTTGTTGTGAATTATATATTATCACCTGTAAATAATGCCCAGCATAAGAAACAAAGCCTTTTTTTTGCGACTTTTTCGCATCATAGTTGCACACCTCATGTAGCCTAGCTCATAGGCCTATATGTTTTAATAAGGTTTGTATCACAAATAAAGTGGCAAAATAACTTCTTAAAATTAAGCACATTAAACCGCTTTACAAGGGGTGTAGAGCCTAACAGGCATACATAAGCAGCATGTGAGTTTCATGTTTGGGGAAGATAATTTTCACCATAAAAATGCACCTTTATAATAAAAGCATTACATGCATAATTGCATTTGCGGTCACTTTTGATAATGGTGTTTTCTGCTAATGGAACATTTGAGCTTATAGCCTACTACCATGTGCGCATTTCTGCACTTATAATGTAAAGAAATAGCCAACATTTTAAGCTAAACGTTCTGATCTGTTGCGTCAGCCACATTGCATAAAACATGTTTTTTAATGCTAGTGGTTATATTAATTTTGGATCTATTGCATCCCACAACTGTCCCAGACTGTGTTTGGAATATCTATTTCTGCACAGAATAGGTCGATTTTTGTACTATGGGGGATAGTAGATTGACATAGGGTAGTACTTTTGCTGTTCGTTAGGCCTACTCATCTTGTTGGCTGACGAAAAGTAAATGTGGACAGTTCTTCCAATATCTTCAATACGCTCCTCGGAATTGGATAATGACGCATGCAGTTGATTCCCCGATGTGTCTGTCTTCACTTGTAGCCTGTGAGAAAGACCCAATCACATGATGGAGAGGCATGTGAGTGAGAGTAGCTTCGGATTGCGCAGCACACTCAGGGAGAAGGGCACAACGCAGCACTCCGGGCAGCAAAAAGCATGGATTTTTTAGGGTGCATTACGGCCACAAAGAGGATGCCGCTGTGAAATTCGAGGCATTAAAGAAGTGCTTGTCAAACTGTGAATGCGAGACTATTGGAGTGTGTACAGCCTGCGCAACTTTTTTCAGATCAACATTAGAGTCTCATCATGCAGCCTTACAATGTATTAAAAATAAAAAACAGATAGCCCAACGTTTGTAGAACAACTAAAGTTACATTAATAACTCTAAATTATGCATTTAGGAGTACCTATTTCTTTGTTAACCGCTCAACACAGAACAGCCGCATGTGCGCACTCCCTCAAATTGTTTGGAGAAAATATTTATATTTTATTTAGCTTTGTTCAATTGTATTCTTCATACTTTCAAATAATATAAAATAATGCCACGGAATTCTAAGTCTGCTAAATTAACTAGTGTAGCCCACAGCCATTTGGCATAGCCACATCAGGACCTAACATAAGGACAACTCAGAGTATGCTAGACAATAGGAGATGCTAAATGTGTTTATGTTAATTACGGTAAATTACCGTGAGACCGACAGTTATTTCCTTGACAATCAACGGCTGACGAAATGTCCTGTCCGCGTACAACTTTCTTTGTCACAACACCGCGCCACACAAAACACTAGGAGGACAATACCCTCTTCCTCTGTGAATTTATAAAAAAAAGGGGTTACCTTCATGAGAGAGGAGAAGTGGTAATGTGATACCTCCTCTGGGGGGATGGATAGAACAGAAGGACAATTGGTAATGTGATACCTCCCCTGGGGGGATGGATAGAACAGAAGTACAAGTGATCATGTGATACCTCCCCTGGGGGGATGGATAGAGCAGAAGGACAAGTGATCATGTGATACCTCCCCTGGGGGGATGGATAGAGCAGAAGGACAAGTGATCATGTGATACCTCCCCTGGGGGGATGGATAGAGCAGAAGGACAAGTGATCATGTGATACCTCCCCTGGGGGGATGGATAGAGCAGAAGGACAATTGGTAATGTGATACCTCCCCCGGGGGGATGGTGAGAGAAGAAGAATAATAATAATATATAATATGCCATTTAGCAGACGCTTTTATCCAAAGCGACTTACAGTCATGTGTGCATACATTTTTGCATGGGTGGTCCCGGGGATCGAACCCACTACCCTGGCGTTACAAGCGCCGTGCTCTACCAATTGAGCTACAGAGGACCACATGAACATGAAATGAGAGAAACAAGGGATCTGGGCCAGCAATAGAGGAGAGTATTCCATTTGTTTCTCTTTCTCTTGTTCCCTCCCTCTCTTAAATTCATGGAAAATGTAACCACATACATTGCCAAAGCAAACATATAGGAACATATTTAATCAATCATGACAGAAAGGGTCTCTCTCTCCCTCTCCCTCCCATCTCTCTCCCTCTCCCTCCCTCCCCCCTCTCTCTCCCTCCCCCTCTCTCCCCCTCCCCCCCTTCTCTCCCCCTCCCCCCTCCTCTCCTTCTCTCCACATCCCACCCTCTCTCCCTCCCTCTCCCACCCCTCCCTCCCTCCCTCCACATCCCTCCCTCCATCCCCCCTCTCCCCCTCCATCCCCCTCTCTCTTTCTCCCTCCCTCTCCCCACATCCCTCTCCCTCCCTCCTTCTCTCTACCTCCCTCTCCCCCTCTCTCTCCACATCCCTTCCCCCCCCTTCTCTCTACCTCCCTCTCCCCCTCTCTCTCCACATCCCTCCCTCCCCCTCTCCCCCTCTCCCCCTCTCTCCACATCCCTCCCCCCTCTCTCCACATCCCTCCCTCTTCTCTCTCCCTCCCTCTCTCCCCTCTCCCCCCTCTATCCCCCCATCCCCCCTCTCTCCCTACCTCTCAATCTCTCCCCCTCTCTCTCCCCTCTCTCCACATCCCTCCCTCCCTCCCCCCTCTCCACATCCCTCCCTCCCTCCCTCTATCCCCTCCATCCCCCTCTCCCTACCTCTCACTCCCCTCCATCCCCCTCTCCCTACCTCTCACTCTCCCCCTCTCTCTCCCCCCTCACTCTCCCCTCTCCTTCCCCCCTCCCTCTCCCCTCCTCCTCCCTTCCTCCTTCTCTCCCCCTTCCACCCCCCCTCCCTCTCACTCTCCCCTTCCATCCCCCCTCCCTCTCACTCTCCCCCTCTCTCTCTCCCCTCCACCCCCCCTCTCTCTCTCCCCTCCATCCCCCTCTCTCTCTCCCCCTCACTCTCCCCTCTCCTTTCCCCCTCACTCTCCCTCCCCCTCCCCCCTTCCCTCCCATTCCTCTCCTCCTCCCTTCCCTCCCTTCCTCTCCTCCTCCCTTCCTCCTTCTCTCTCCCTCCCTCCCTCTCACCCTCCATCCCCCTCCCTCTCACCCCCCACTCTCCCCTCTCCTTCCCCCCTCACTCTCCCTCATCCCTCCCCCTTCCCCTGCCCACTCTCCCTCATCCCTCCCCCCTTCCCCTCCCCATCCCCCTCCCTCTCTCCCCCTCTCCCTCTCCCATCCCTCTCCCTCCTCATCCCTCCCTCCCCTCATCCCTCCCTCTCCCCCCCTCTCCCTCTCCTAACCCTCTCTCCCTCCTCATCCCTCCCTCCCCTCATCCCTCCCTCTCCCCTCCCTCTCTCTATCTCCCCCTCTCTCTCCCACCTCTCTCCACATCCCTCCCTCCCCCTCTCTATCTCCCCCTCTCTCTCCACATCCCTCCCTCCCCCTCTCCCTCCCCCTCCCTCTCTCTCCCCCTCTCCCTCCCTCTCTCTCCCCCTCTCCCCTCATCCCTCCCTCTCTCCCCCCTCTCTCTCTCCCCCCCTCTCTCTCCCCCCTCCCTCCCTCTCTCTCCCCCTCCCTCCCCCTCTCCCCTCCCTCCCTCCCTCTCCCCTTCCCCTCCTCCCCCCTCTCTCTCCCTCTCCCCTCCCTTCTCTCTCCCCCTTCCCCTCTCTCTCCCTCTCCCTCCAAATCCCTCTCCCCCCTCTCCCCCTCCCTTCTCTCTCCCTCCCTTCTCTCTCCCCCCTCCCCCCTCCCTTCTCTCCCTCTCTCTCCCCCCTTCCTCCTCCCCTCCCTCCCCCTCCCTTCTCTCCCCTCTTTCTC
The DNA here is from genome assembly GCF_020615455.1 of Coregonus clupeaformis. Lineage (NCBI taxonomy): Eukaryota > Metazoa > Chordata > Actinopteri > Salmoniformes > Salmonidae > Coregonus > Coregonus clupeaformis. The sequence continues at coordinate 40,918,043 of NC_059198.1, read as the reverse complement.
CCCCTCCCACTCCCCTCCTCCTCCTCCCCTCTCCCCTTCCTCCTTCTCTCCCCCTCTCTCTCCCCTTCCCTCTCCCTCCAAATCCCTCTCCCCCCCCTCTCTCTCTCTCTCCCTCCCTCTCCCTCCCTCCCTCCAAATCCCTCTCTCTCCCCCTCCCTCCCACTCTCTCTCTCCCTCCGGAGTGTTGCTGGCTCCAAAGCGCTGGGTAAACGATTGTCTTGGCACAGGGGGTGAGGAGGAGGAATGTGGAGGGGGTTTGTGTGTGTGTGTGTGTCTGTCTATATGCGTGTGTGCTTGTGTGTGAGTGCGGGGTGGTGTGTGTCCTAGCCCTGGTACGGCAGATTCGACACATTAGCGCGAGCGCTAACGTGACTGACAGTAATCCATTTAAAGGAGCAACTGGCCCCTGGTTAGGCTGCCATTGTAGCACCACATGTATGTAACGCTGCCAGACAGACCGCCCTTCAAACACCAGCCTGTCAATGATCCAGTCCCTCACAAGGCTTTATGCCCCAAATGCGAGATGACAGAGGTATTTTTGTGTGCGTCCCGACTCATTGCTTTTACCAAATGTATACAATCAGTTTGAAGGGTTGCAGTCTTATTGAAATCTATCATGGCAAAACATCTGGTGTTTCACAATCAAATCTGGCTGGCTCAATCCCATCGCCAGGGAGCACTCTCATTATGGTGAGCAAGTAGTCATGTTCTTACACAGTATGTGGTGTATACGTTTTGATCTCTTTGAGCCTTTGACAGGGTAACCAGCATGTAATGAACAACATCAATTCCAATGCTACCGACTCCCTTCATGTTAAAACAAAGTGATAAAAATAGATGCGTCATCTCCAAAGAAGAACGGTGGCATTTGATAATGAATTGATCAAAAGCTCATATGGTTTTTCTTAATTCACTCCACTGTGTTACCTCTTCAGCCACTTATTGTGGAATGCAAAAGGCTCCAGGTATGACAGTCTGTGCATATCAGTGTGGTATGATTCACAATTAAATTCTCTCTCTCTCTCTCTCTCTCTCTCTCTCTCTCTCTCTCTCTCTCTCTCTCTCTCTCTCTCTCTCTCTCTCTCTCTCTCTCTCTCTCTCTCTCTCTCTCTCTCTCTCTCTCTCTCTCTCTCTCTCTCTCTCTCTCTCTCTCTCTCTCTCTCTCTCTCTCTCTCTCTCTCTCTCTCTCTCTCTCTCTCTCTCTCTCTCTCTCTCTCTCTCTCTCTCTCTCTCTCTCTCTCTCTCTCTCTCTCTCTCTCTCTCTCTCTCTCTCTCTCTCTCTCTCTCTCTCTCTCTCTCTCTCTCTCTCTCTCTCTCTCTCTCTCTCTCTCTCTCTCTCTCTCTCTCTCTCTCTCTCTCTCTCTCTCTCTCTCTCTCTCATAATATGCTGGAGGGAGTAAAAGAGGAGACTCCTTCAAATCCTCTGTTTTTCATCAAAATCCTCATTTTTTCTCTCCTGTCCTGTATTTTTCTCCTTGACTTTCAAATTAGTTTCTTGTCTCCTTAGCCAACCCGCCTGTTCTTTGAAGGGATATGGAGATCCTGACTAAGTGTGTTTGCCACCTTTCTTCTCTAGACAGACTGCTACATATATGTAACAACTGAGTAGCTGGCAAGCGTGCACGCACAATTTGATTCAGAGTGCTGAGATCACCTTCCTACACAAAAGGTACACTTTGAAGGAGACCCTTCTTAATGTCATGGACCTTTAAAATACATGCATGTTAATGAGCATATTCGCCTATTGAATGGAAATGCACCCTGCGTTGTCAAGCCAGAATACTGCTGTCACCAAGGCCTAGGAATCTCAAAGAAACGTCAAAGGCCTAGAAATTGGGAGTCATACTTAATCATTGTTATTGTTCTATGCAGTAGTACTACATATTACGTCACTTAATTGACAGTTGATAATGCTCTTCAATATACAATATCAGAATTTCTCAAATGTGCCATGAAATGACAAATAATCCCCAATTAATCATACAGTGGGGAGAACAAGTATTTGATACACTGCCAATTTAGCAGGTTTTCCTACTTACAAAGCATGTAGAGGTCTGTAATTTTTATCATAGGTACACTTCAACTGTGAGAGACGGAACATAAAACAAAAATCCAGAAAATCACATTGTATGATTTTTAAGTAATTCATTTGCATTTTATTGCATGACATAAGTATTTGATACATCAGAAAAGCAGAACTTAATATTTGGTACATAAACCTTTGTTTGCAATTACAGAGATCATACGTTTCCTGTAGGTCTTGACCAGGTTTGCACACACTGCAGCAGGGATATTGGCCCACTCCTCCATACAGACCTTCTCCAGATCCTTCAGGTTCCGGGGCTGTCACTGGGCAATACGGACTTTAAGCTCCCTCCAAAGATTTTCTATTGGGTTCAGGTCTGGAGACTGGCTAGGCCACTCCAGGACCTTGAGATGCTTCTTACGGAGCCACTCCTTAGTTGCCCTGACTGTGTGTTTCGGGTCGTTGTCATGCTGGAAGACCCAGCCACGACCCATCTTCAATGCTCTTACTGAGGGAAGGAGGTTGTTGGCCAAGATGTCGCGATACATGGCCCCATCCATCCTCCCCTCAATACGGTGCAGTCGTCCTGTCCCCTTTGCAGAAAAGCATCCCCAAAGAATGATGTTTCCACCTCCATGCTTCACGGTTGGGATGGTGTTCTTGGGGTTGTACTCATCCTTCTTCTTCCTCCAAACACAGCGAGTGGAGTTTAGACCAAAAAGCTCTATTTTTGTCTCATCAGACCACATGACCTTCTCCCATTCCTCCTCTGGATCATCCAGATGGTCATTGGCAAACTTCAGACGGGCCTGGACATGCGCTGGCTTGAGTAGGGGGACCTTGCGTGCACTGCAGGATTTTAATCCATGACGGCGTAGTGTGTTACTAATGGTTTTCTTTGAGACTGTGGTCCCAGCTCTCTTCAGGTCATTGACCAGGTCCTGCCGTGTAGTTCTGGGCTGATCCCTCACCTTCCTTATGATCATTGATGCCCCACGAGGTGAGATCTTGCATGGAGCCCCAGACCGAGGGTGATTGACCGTCATCTTGAACTTCTTCCATTTTCTAATAATTGCGCCAACAGTTGTTGCCTTCTCACCAAGCTGCTTGTCTATTGTCCTACTCTCTGGTCTTGGCCATTGTGGAGAGGTTGGAGTCTGTTTGATTGAGTGTGTGGACAGGTGTCTTTTATACAGGTAACGAGTTCAAACAGGTGCAGTTAATACAGGTAATGAGTGGAGAACAGGAGGGCTTCTTAAAGAAAAACTAACAGGTCTGTGAGAGCCGGAATTCTTACTGGTTGGTAGGTGATCAAATACTTATGTCATGCAATAAAATGCAAATGAATTACTTAAAAATCATACAATGTGATTTTCTGGATTTTTGTTTTAGATTCCGTCTCTCACAGTTGAAGTGCACCTATGATAAAAATTACAGACCTCTAAATGCTTTGTAAGTAGGAAAACCTGCAAAATCGGCAGTGTATCAAATACTTGTTCTCCCCACTGTATATCGCTCCAATTTACAGCCTTTGGTTTTCTTAAATTTCCTGGTGTGCCATTGTGCTGGGATTAGGGAGAGTTATACAAACCAGCGAACATTTTAGCCGCCAAATCCCCTCTTTCATCTTATAGCGAATCCCTACCAGTCAACAAAAGACGGCCTCAATGCGCTAATTAGTGAATCCTGTGATTTCATTAAGTCCCATTAACTGTAATTAAGATGGCAACGACGGGCCCACATGACAGAATGACAGTCGTTGAGAGGTCATCAGGGAGAAAAAAAGTGTACCTGATTGGGATTGGAGGACTGGAGCAGGGCTGACAGTTTTCAAATTTTTGGTGTTAATCTTAACGTACAGTAGTGGTATTTTGTTGGGGCGTTGTGACACCTGTCATTGGTGACACTATTGTTAAATTAAAAGGATCATGTTTGACGGCGCATGAATTCCAGTGTCCTACTTTTTGTGGATATCTTGCGGGTGTTTGGCTCAGTCTACCTTATATAAATAATAACAATATGCCACTTAGTGTACAGTGAGTGCATTCCTTTTTAGAATGTGATCGGCAGGTGAAAAGGGCTAATATCCTTACTGTCCGCCTGTGTAACTTAGGCTCTATTCATGTGAGGTGGAGAGAGAGGCCTCTGTGTTTCTCTCAGTGTCTTTTGTCACTTTGCTCAAACGGCCATTAAAGTGGCTTTAGACAGGAGTGGACAGTAAATATTTCATGATGGGCCACCAGGTGCTAAAGCAAATGCTAATTTATTTATACCGGCTGGTTTCTTCATACTAAAGGACTTTTATCCTTTCTTTTGATAACAGAGACAGGTTGTCGTGTGTGTGTGTGTGCGTGAGTGTGCAAGTGTGTGTGTGTGCCCGTAGAGACACTGGTTATATCCTCAGTCTGAAACATTAAAACACTTAATCACTCTAGCTGCTGGCCAGCCCCTGTGTGTGTGTGTGTGTGTGTGTGTGTGTGTGTGTGGGTCTATGAATGATTAAAAGAGCACAGGGCTTGTGATAATGTCGTCTTAATGCAGTGCAAGGACTTCATGACTAAAGAACAAACTACAGTAATGACAGTAGTAGGATATCCTGTCTATGTGTGAGGGACAACTTCAGGCCTACCGGCTAGCATATTTGCAGTCTGTACACTGATATACAGTGGGGAGAACAAGTACTTGATACACTGCCGATTTTGCAGGTTCCTACTTACAAAGCATGTAGAGGTCTGTCATTTTTATCATAGGTACACAATAAAATGCAAATTAATTACTTAAAAATCATACAATGTGATTTTCTGGATTTTTGTTTTAGATTCCGTCTCTCACAGTTGAAGTGTGTACCTATGATAACAATTACAGACCTCTACATGCTTTGTAAGTAGGAAAACCTGCAAAATCAGCAGTGTATCAAATACTTGTTCTCCCCACTGTACGTACACACACACTTTCTCGCTCTCTCTTACACACACACACACACACACACACACACACACACACACACACACACACACACACACGCCTGGGCATTTAGTGCCAGACAAATTACAGCCGTAGGTTTCGTGGAGAGCTCGAAGGCAGCACTAGCAGCAAAGGCCAACGAGGGAAGGATAACATAGCTGGGGTGTGGGAACCTGCCAACGCTGTTATTGATTTCTCTCTCAACAGGTGACAAATGAAAAAGGCCCAAACCACCGTTTGTGCTCCCAGGCAAGCATATTTCTGTTTATTTACAGCACTGTGCAAATCAAAGGAGAGACACCCTTGACCACAATCTGTGCTTCCAGAAGAAGTACCTGGAAACATAAGAGGAAGAATCGAGAAGTAGAGAGAGAAGGAGATTGAGATTGTTCATCTTTGGAGAGAACAACTTCATTCTCATCTTCAAAAGGCAAAACAAGTTCTGCTTGCTCAGATCAAATGCCCACATTAATACATGGTGATCATGTTAAAAAACTAAATATTTTGGTGTGGATAATATCGCCAGCCTCCCAAGCCAATTACAATCAATTAGGACGGAGGGCCGTCAGAGGGAGACGGCTGTGGTGGTTGGTGGCTAGCGAGGGCCATTTGTGGGGTGAAAAATTGTGGGAGCGAGAGGAGGAGAGGAGGACAGTGGCGGGAGTGAGGGCAGGGTGTTAATTGGTGTGTGTGTTCATGTGTGTGCGACATGCGTGTGTGTAGGGCTGTTTGACGTGTGAATAGGCCTACCTGACAGGGGCGCCTCGGCTCTGGGCAGGCTTCAGCAGGACAGTGACCGTGCTGTCTGTCTGGTTCAGGGGAGTCTCCTGGTCATAGCCTGGCATCAACGGAGCTGGGGGGGGACACAGGAGCACATGAGAGTGTGATTTGACTGACAAATACAGACAGACAGAGCCATAACAGCAAGTACACACAAATGCAGACAACCAGGAACAACAAACACTGCTATAGATTACTGGGGATCTCCTGGAGGATTTAGGGCTCTACAGTACATGTTGTCCAGGATTATTGGTTAGTTGGTCCTGGTCATTGTTTCTACTCACCTGAGATCTTGGTGGTGAACTGGGTGATGACGGGGGGTCCGAATCCCTTGACGGTGCTGGCCCGGATGGTGAAGGAGTAGGTGGAGCCGGGGTAGAGACCTACGAACACGTGGGACGTCTCGTTGCTGAACTTAAACACCTTGCCGCTCTGGTTGGTCAGGTCAAACTCTGTGTCGAAGGAGCTCAAGGCCTTGTAGGAGATCTGTGGATTGACACAAGCTAGATTAGATGATTGGAGATGACAAGTTTATATCTATGTTTCAAAACTAGCGTCAGGCTTGCTATGGTCATAGCTATGGTTAGTTTTGGTGTATGGTAAGGATAATGGGGTACATCTATAAAACTATAATGTACTACAATGCTGAAAGAGTTGGAGCACGAAGTTAGAGTTGCATCCAGAGCCCTTGATAGTGAAACAAGGCCTGAACTTTCCATAGAAGCTTCATTCAAGTCTGTCACAATGTTGGAAAGGGAGGAACTTGTGGGCAAAACTGCAGAGAGATAACGCTCAGCTCCAATGTCATTTCCGTGATGGATTGAATAAGCGAGAGTTTGGGCGGGGGGTGGGAAACTGTTGTTTTATTCTAAACCCCCCCATCCCATTCCATCGAGCAGGAGATTGGAGCCCCAGGAATTTCTTTCTGAAAGGGAGTGCTCTCTCTCTTGGAAAGCTTCATTTAAATAAATCATTCGGTCTCCCCTATTAGAAAGCGCCATTATTATTCAGTTCTGATTCCCAATTAAGAAGCACAATGGGGAGTGTTGGAGTGCGGTGGCGGCCATTTGTATCCATCAGGTGTGAAATGCTGCTGCTCAGGACTTCATCAGGAGGGCGGGAGGGAGGCAGGGAGGGAAGAAGGAACGCATCTGGATCATTTAAAAAGGCTAGATAGCTAGCGTTGAGCAGTATTATCACACACAAGGCTGATTGGTGGGGTGAGGGATTTTCAGTTTAGAAAGGGGTTGGGAAAGGAGGATTAGATAGGGTTCAGTTAGGAAAAGGAACAGGGGAAGTCACCATGGTGACTTTGGTCATGTTTTGGTCAGTGCCACACAAGGCAACACTGAATGGTATGATGACACCTTCACCTTGGCAAATCTGCTCCAAACAATGAATGACACACTTGCAATGAACAGAAACAGAAACAACATTTCCTAGTGAACAACTCCTAGGTAGTCCTACATACAGAGCTATTGAAGTACTTAATGACTTATGACAATAAAAGTTTGCTTGTACCACCAGTCATAATAGAATAGCCCTGAATTCATCTGAACGCAAGGGCCACCTGTACATCTTCAAGGCAATGCCCCAAAGAACGAGCCCACACTACAATTGCCGAACTGAGACAAAGCACAATAAAGATGTGACAACCCTGAACAAAAAGCTGTTTTGGAGTGAGAGGTGCATGGCTCACAGTCAAATACTGAAGAGCATATGAGACAAGCTGAATGTCAGCGAATGATAGTAATAATGGGGTTGACTCCATCAGTCTAATGAGGCAGAAAAAAACGTTTGATTTGTCCAACTGGATCACAATCCCAGCTCAGAGTTACAGGGGGTGGAAGTGACAGAATATAATTTAATTATGTGCATACCTGACAGCTTAATTGGATAATTTTTGCATAAATTGGGTTCTGGTACAATGGCTCTTTTGAACGCACTAAAAAGCCTCTAACGTCGCATTGTGTGACGAGCGGAAGTGCATGTCAAACGCAAGTCAAACGCTGCGATGGGAGAAACATGTAGGACTACAGTAGCCTATGCACATGTACAGTGCTTTACAACAATTGTTTTATGTACAAATGTGGATTATAGGAAACCACACAGCTATAAGACTCAAACAGTTATTAAGTTGTGAAAGTTATTTTGAGGTTGTGCAAATGTTGAAGAGGGCCAGATGTTTCCGTCTTGACACCACAGTGTTGTTGAAGGGTATTTCAAAAGTCTGCAATCTTTATAAATACTGGATGATGTCAGACAGATTAAGTGCAGCATGTTTCACCCTGTCTAAGGTATGCCCCACGCTCCTGTTAAAGGTCCTATGACAACCAGGCTCAACTACTGTATGCCTCCAGTTTCTATTCCAGCAGCTTGAGGAATAACTCTACAGTTGTTAACTGCCTATTTTAACAGTGTTCGCTACAATCATACGTTTGGTCCCTTCCATCTTTGAAGATCATACTGTATATTCTCTGATTGACTCACAATTGATTTATGAGAACATATCACAAGGAAGAGATACTTCAGTAATATTCAATAAAAGAGGTATCCCGTTCTGCCACACTGCTGACTTGTGCATACTCACTAACTCAGAGAAACAATTATACTTTTGACTTATCCCCAAAACTTGGAATACGGGAGTCTGATTGAACAAGGCCCCAAGTTGTAACTTTAATTTCCTCCCTGGTTGTTGGAGAAACTTGTTTAATTCCTTGTCAGTTGTATTACGAGCTCCACTCTGGGGCACAGGGCTGAGATGGTTTTGGGAGTGCTGTCGGAGTGCTGTCGGAGGGGGTTCAGCGGGTAATAGATTGTGTTAACAAGCCTCAGTGCGTGCAGGCCTTAAGGTTATTAGGTTGGATTTATTAGATAATTAAGGGCCCGGAGTGAATGAAAGATGGAAGCCGCCCGGCTCCTGCCAGGCACAAGATGGATGTGTTGAGAGAGAGAGAGAGAGAGACAGAGAGAGAGACAGAGAGAGAGAGACAGAGAGAGAGAGAGAGAGACAGAGAGAGAGAGAGAGACAGACAGACAGACAGACAGACAGACAGAGATACAGACAGAGAGCGAGCGAGAGAAAGACAGACAGACAGAGAGCGAGCGAGACCGAGAGAGAAAGACAGACAGAGGAAGACTGAGAGAGAGACACAGACAGAGAGAGACAGACGGAGAGAGACAGATGGAGAGACACAGAGAGAGAGACAGAGAGAGAGACACAGAGAGTGAGACAGAGAGAGCGAGACACAGACGGAGCGAGACACAGACAGAGCGAGACACAGAGAGAGAGCGAGACACAGAGAGAGAGCGAGACACAGAGAGAGAGCGAGACACAGAGAGAGAGCGAGACACAGAGAGAGAGCGAGACAGAGAGAGAGCGAGAGAGAGAGCGAGAGACACAGAGAGAGAAAGAGAGCAGAAACCTACCAGAAAACAATTAGCCAACACCAATTTCAATCCCTTTTAGACAACTTCCTGGACAAAATGTTTCACTGCAAAAGTGAAGGGGTAAACTTGGCAGTAGAAAGCCTAAATAGTACATTTGACCTCTCAGCATCCCTATCAAATCTAAACATTTCAACCAGACAACCTAAGAAAATGAACAACAATGACAAATGGTTTGATGAAGAATGCAAAAACCTAAGAAAGGAATTGAGGAACCTATCCAACCAAAAACACAGAGACCCAGAAAACCTGAGCCTACGCCTTCACTATAGAGCCCCACAGTGGAGATGTTATAATACCCATAAAACCTAGCGGTCAAACAGGGAAATGGTTCCAATAGTTTTTCCACCATTCATTTTTCCCATTTTGGAAACACTTAAAATAAGGGCTGTGTTTCGTGTAGGCTTACCCTGACGTAACGTTTTGATAACCATGTAAAATCTCTCTTGGACAAGTTGACTTTTAACAATATACATTGCTCAAAAAAATAAAGGGAACACTTAAACAACACAATGTAACTCCAAGTCAATCACACTTCTGTGAAATCAAACTGTCCACTTAGGAAGCAACACTGATTGACAATAAATGTCACATGCTGTTGTGCAAATGGAATAGACAACAGGTGGAAATTATAGGCAATTAGCAAGACACCCCCAATAAAGGACTGGTTTTGCAGGTGGTGACCACAGACCACTTCTCAGTTCCTATGCTTCCTGGCTGATGTTTTGGTCACTTTTGAATGCTGGCGGTGCTTTCACTCTAGTGGTAGCATGAGACGGAGTCTACAACCCCCACACAAGTGGCTCAGGTAGTGCAGCTCATCCAGGATGGCACATCAATGCGAGCTGTGGCAAGAAGGTTTGCTGTGTCTGTCAGCGTAGTGTCCAGAGCATGGAGGCGCTACCAGGAGACAGGCCAGTACATCAGGAGACGTGGAGGAGGCCGTAGGAGGGCAACAACCTATCAGCAGGACTGCTACCTCCGCCTTTGTGCAAGGAGGAGCACTGCCAGAGCCCTGCAAAATGACCTCCAGCAGGCCACAAATGTGCACGTGTCTGCTCAAACGGTCAGAAACAGACTCCATGAGGGTGGTATGAGGGCCCGACGTCCATAGGTGGGGGTTGTGCTTACAGCCCAACACCGTGCAGGACGTTTGGCATTTGCCAGAGAACACCAAGATTGGCAAATTCGCCACTGGCGCCCTGTGCTCTTCACAGATGGAAGCAGGTTCACACTGAGCACATGTGACAGACGTGACAGAGTCTGGAGACGCCGTGGAGAACGTTCTGCTGCCTGCAACATCCTCCAGCATGACCGGTTTGGCGGTGGGTCAGTCATGGTGTGGGGGTGGCATTTCTTTGGGGGGCCGCACAGCCCTCCATGTGCTCGCCAGAGGTAGCCTGACTGCCATTAGGTACCGAGATGAGATCCTCAGACCCCTTGTGAGACCATATGCTGGTGCGGTTGGCCCTGGGTTCCTCCTAATGCAAGACAATACTAGACCTCATGTGGCTGGAGTATGTCAGCAGTTCCTGCAAGAGGAAGGCATTGATGCTATGGACTGGCCCGCCCGTTCCCCAGACCTGAATCCAATTGAGCACATCTGGGACATCATGCCTCGCTCCATCCACCAACGCCACGTTGCACCACAGACTGTCCAGGAGTTGGCGGATGCTTTAGTCCAGGCCTGGGAGGAGATCCCTCAGGAGACCATCCGCCACCTCATCAGGAGCATGCCCAGGCGTTGTAGGGAGGTCATACACACTACTGAGCCTCATTTTGACTTGTTTTAAGGACATTACATCAAAGTTGGATCACCCTGTAGTGTGGTTTTCCACTTTAATTTTGAGGGTTACTCCAAATCCAGACCTCCATGGGTTGATAAATTTGATTTCCATTGATAATTTTTGTGGGATTTTGTTGTCAGCACATTCAACTATGTAAAGAAAAAAGTATTTAATAAGATTATTTCATTCATTCAGATCTAGGATGTGTTATTTTAGTGTTCCATTTATTTTTTTGAGCAGTGTATTTGGCATACTTATCATACTGTGGTACTCTATGGTGAAACACTAAAACAGTGCAAAAATACACAAGGAACAGCACGTCAGAAATCAGCTCAATGTAATTGAAGAATCCATAGAATCTAACCACTTCTGAGAAAATTGGAACACTAAAACAACAAAAGGAAGAGCTATCTATCCAAAATGGAGATGTATGGATAAACCACTTCTCCAATCTTGTTGGCCCTATAACAAAGAACAAACAGCCAAAACATATACATGATCAATTAAACATTTTAGAGTTAGCTATTAAAAAGACTACCAGAACCCACTGGATTCTCCAATTACATTGAATGAACTACATGACAAAATACAAACCCTTCAATCTAAAAAAAAGGCCTGTGGTGTTGATGGTCTCCTAAATGAAATGATCAAATATACAGACCACAAATTTCAATTGTCTATACTTAAACATCATCCTCAGCTCTGGCATCTTACTCAGTACTTGGAACCAAGGACTGATCACCCCAATCCACAAAAGTGGAGACAAATTCGACCCCAATAACTACTGTGGGATATGCGTCAACAGCAACCTTGGGAAAATCGTCTGCATTATCATTAATAGCAGACTCCTACATTTCCTCAGTGAAAACAATGTCCTGAGAAAATGTCAAGAAACACAATTAGACCCAACCACGAGAAAACAAAAAGATAATTACTTGGCACATTGGAAAAAAATCAACAGAAAAGCAGAGCAAACTGGAATGTTATTTGGCCCTAAATAGAGAGTACACAGTAGCAGAATATCTGACCACCGTGCCTGACCCACAATTAAGAAAATCCTTGACTATGTACAGACTCAGTGAGCATGGCCTTGCTATTGACAGAGGCTGCCAACAAAATGAGGTGGAAACAGAGCTGCACTTCCTAACCTGCCAAATATAGAGACACATATTTCCCTGAGATTACACAGACCCACAAAGAATTTGAAACCAAAACCAATCTTGATAAACTCCCATATCTATTAGGTGAAATACCACATTGTGCCACCACAGCAGCAAGATGTACGACCTGTTGCCACAAGAAAAGGGCAAGCAGTGGAGTACAAACACCATTGTTAATACAACCTATAATTATCTGTTTATTTTCCCTTTCATACTTCAACTATTTGCACATCGTTACAACACTGTACATAATAAATAATATAACATTTGAAATGTCTCTATTCTATTAAAACTTTTGTGAGTGTAATGTTGACTGTTAATTTCCCATTTGCTTATTGTCTATTCCACTTGCTTTGGCAATGAAAACACATGTTTCCCATGCTAATAAAGCCTCTTTGAATTGAATTGACAGAGAGCGAGAAACAGAGAGACACACAGAGAAAGAGACAGAGACCGAGGGGGGAGACAGAGAGCTGGGCCTGGGTGGGCGGATGGGCTCGGCAGTTTCTAAGATGATCTTACCTCATACTGCTTAATGATAATGTAGGTCTGGACGGGCTCACGCTTATCTTACCTCATACTGCTTAATGATACCGTAGGTCTGGACGGGCTCGCGCCATCGCAGGGCGATCTTCTCCTCGTACGTGCTCCCCTGGATGGACTCGAGTGGCACAGCACCAGGCACTAAGGAGGAGAGGGAAGAGGGGGAAATAAATTCTGAGCAAATTAAATATCGACCATTTTCGATATTGAGCCACTTCAACATCCTATTACTATCATAAATCGACATCGTGATTCCCATAGATTGGGTGGTTGGTTGGCGGCGAACTTGCTCCAGACCGCACTTGAACGGTTTGGTGAAAAGGATCACCTGAGGTCTCATGGGGGAGCAGGGCGGTCATGGTTGTGCAGCTGTCGGTCTATTCATTCTCCCTGACCCCAGTGAGGTCCTGAAACGTCTGTACAGTACATTTAGTCAAGCTGGATGTTCTGATATTGTCTCTTTCAACTACTTCAATAAGACACATTTGATGGAACCTCCTAAAAGCTGTGAGAGCACAGCATGGTTTGTTTTCCTTTATTGACTTGACAGCATTGCTGTAGATACACTACAGTAAACTGATACAGGGGCTTTACAGCGTGGCTGTAGGTACACTACAGTAAACTGATACAGAGGCTTTACAGCGTGGCTGTAGGTACACTACAGTAAACTGATACAGAGGCTTTACAGCGTGGCTGTAGGTACACTACAGTAAACTGATACAGAGGCTTTACAGCGTGGCTGTAGGTACACTACAGTAAACTGATACAGAGGCTTTACAGCGTGGCTGTAGGTACACTACAGTAAACTGATACAGAGGCTTTACAGCGTGGCTGTAGGTACACTACAGTAAACTGATAGAGGCTTTACAGCGTGGCTGTAGGTACACTACAGTAAACTGATACAGAGGCTTTACAGCGTGGCTGTAGGTACACTACAGTAAACTGATACAGAGGCTTTTCAGCGTGGCTGTAGGTACACTACAGTAAACTGATACAGAGGCTTTACAGCGTGGCTGTAGGTACACTACAGTAAACTGATACAGAGGCTTTACAGCGTGGCTGTAGGTACACTACAGTAAACTGATACAGGGGCTTTACAGCGTGGCTGTAGGTACACTACAGTAAACTGATGCAGCGCTCTGTTGTATATTGAATCAGAAGCATAACAAATTAGCATTAGGGTGAAGGACAGCTAGAGAATGTATGGACTCACTGGCAAAAAAGTTAAATGAAAGGAAAGCAAACCATTCCATTTCCTTACTCATAACAGGGTCAAAGGTTTCTAGTTTCTACATTTCTTTTTGAAAAGAGGTGCAACTTAAATGCACCTCCTATACTCGTGGAAAAGTTAAATTTGTTATCACACAGATAATTCCATTAGAGGTCCTTTGAACATTTGATATCAATTTGAATAACCTCCAAAGGGCTATTGAGGAGCAGAGTGAGATTGTAATTTTCAAATGGCCTTGACTCTTTATTTCTTCAAACTACAAGGAGGAAACAAACAAAGGAAGCATCACAGAAGTAGATGTAGGTGTACGTATCAAAAGGAGGTAATGTAAGTGCTTTCAAATAACTATCTTTCCCTTATTGAAACACAAGCCCTCATGCTTTTGTGCGCTCTTAGGCCCCAATGATGACCTTGAAAAGATGAATGTTGGAAGTGTTGGCAGGGCAGAGTTGGAATCAATTATATTTCAATATCTCCTTCCTTCCCTCTCTCTTCTTCCCATTCTCTCTCCCCCCCACCCTCTCGCTCTCTCCCCCACACCCTCTCGCTCTCTCCCCCCCAGCCTCTCGCTCTCTCCCCCCCAGCATCTCGCTCTCTCCCCCCCAGCATCTCCCTCCCCCCCTCTCTAGCTCTCTCCACCTAGCCTCTCGCTCTCTCCCCCACCCTCTCCCTCCCCCTCCCCCTCTAGCTCTCTCCCTCCCTCTCCTCTAGCTCTCTCCCTCCCACTCTCTCGTTCTCCCCCTCCCCCCTCTCCCTCCCACCCTCTCACTCTCCCCCACCCCTCTCGCTCCCCCCCCGCTCTTCCCTCCCCCCACCAGGTCTCCCTCTCTCTGTACACCCACCATCCTCGTCAGTCAGCACGTCCACGTCCGTGCTCTGCTTGATGCCCTCTGGGTTCCTCAGCACCAGCTTGACGCTGACGTTGGTGTAGGGCGACAGGTTCCGGATGGTGTGCTGCGGAGCCACACTCAGGGTGTCGTAGCACACCTCCTCCCGGGTCTCCTCCTTGCCGCCAGACCGGTAGCGGTACTGGACAGTCAGGTTGTAGCTGTGGCAGCGAGTCACGTTGTAGCCGAAGGGCTCCCAGCGCACTGTGATCTGCTTGGACTTGATGTCCACCACCTCCAGTCTTCGGGGGCCGTGCATGGGGTCTTCAGAGGAGACAGGAGGAGAGAAAGTTAGTCAATCATAAAGATAACATTAACACTAATTTATCACAGCCTGTGTCAAACATGGAGATTATTTCACATATTCAAACATTTGTCAAAAATATTTTAATATAGCTTTTTGTTATCTAAAGGCAAGGAATGTTGGCAAGCATTAAAAACAACATCCCAATCCCCCTAACTACCCAACCTTTACCTTCTGTGGCACTGTGTAAACCCCTCGCCTACCCGCTCTGACTGGGAATGGTAATGCTCCCAACACTGATCCTTGGGGTACCCGCACTCTGACAGGGAATAGTAATGGTCCCAACACTGATCCTTGGGGTACCCCCACTCTGACAGGGAATAGTAATGCTCCCAACACTGATCCTTGAGGTACCCCCACTCTGACAGGGAATAGTAATGGTCCCAACACTGATCCTTGGGGTACCCACACTCTGACAGGGAATAGTAATGCTCCCAACACTGATCGTTGGTGTACCTCGTCTGTACAGACAGCCCCATGCTCTAGAACCCATCAGATTTGATAAGACATCCATGGTTCCGGCTCTCTCTGAGCTCTACTCTCTCCCATGTGTTGGCAAAGACAGCAACACATAGCACTAATAGGATACATTTTTCATCCTGGGTTCAATTGGAAATCCATCGCTGTGGAATTTAGCGCTCTAACACTTAAGTAAGAGTTACATGGGCCATGCTGCTCTCTGACCGCGGGAGCCACCAGATAGGCAATTTGGTGAGCCCGGGTGGACTCTGATGAGGAGACCAAGCTCCAATTGAAGCTGGATGGAAACCATGAGTGGGCAAAACCCATTCAACTGTACTTTTATCATCCTCTCCATGTTCACAGACTCTGTGACAAAGATTAGGTCAGAGATAAAAACCTGGGAGGTTTAATGCCATGGCAACAATGACAGAAAAGGAGATGCCCAGTGGTTTAACATTTTCCACTTCTCTTTCTGCTGACATTGAGAGGACATCTTGAAAAACATGCAGCTCATGGACAGGACTCTATTTCATCCTGGGTTTATATGAATATCCAAGTATCTAAGTATAGAGTCCATTTTCTTTATATGTATTTCTATTCGGAGCACGAGGGAGCCGAGATTAAAACAAGGGGGTTGGGAGCACCTTTTAATCAGTAGTCTTGTAATAAAGCTCTCGGGAAGGCGTTTTACAGGCAGAAATCAGATTCTGACAAGCCAGTCACTCGCACTCCTTAGATTTATGGCATTAATCACTAAAATCAGAACATTCTGCACTTCCAGAAAGTCTCTGAAGTCATCAACTTTTAACTTTAGCTGAATCTAGAAGTGCAGCCAACTACATGTATCACAGAGATGATCAGACAAGAGAGATGGATGAAAGGATATCTAAAAGCAATATTACTCTATTTTTACACTCACTTTTGCTCAACATCCCAAAGGACTAAGACCTTTTTGATTATGACAGAATCTAATCCACTAATCTCATATTGTCTGTTATGTAGATTTTGATCAATCAAATATTGTCCAAGGCCTAGATTCCACTCCATTGTAATCCTACATTTGGCTGGATATTTTCATTTAACTTCAATCATGTGCCGTATCTACTAAACACAAGTGGATTATAGGGAGGATCAGTGGAGTATTTTCCAAGAATACAGGCATAAGCTAGCAGATAACCTCTATTCAATTTCCTAAACACAGGATCAGAGCGCTGTGTTGTGTAAATGTGTGAAGATGATATACTGTGAGAGGAAAGCAAGGTCACACTCACTGTTATGGGGAGAAAGAGAAAGACTACTATGGCTGGCCTCCCACCTAGAGCCACTCCAACCGAGGAATGCTAAGAGAATACGCTATACCACAAAGGCTTAGTAGTGAATGTGTGTGTGAGGATGACAAGTCAGAATCAAACCCTGCGTTCTTCTTTCGTGTTGGTCCGCAATAGCTTGTAGGCCAATGCATGCTCATTACAACGCAATACTAAGTGTAAGATTAAAGCACAAGTACAAAAACAATGTTTTATTGATATACCTTTTAATATCACTGAGTAAGCTGCAAGGCTCGAACCTTTGTCGTACGAAATCAAAGATGTAGATTTCAAGAGGACAGGACTGTCTTTGTATTGAGAGCAGCATTGTGGGAGAAAAAAGGGAGAAGGGGGGAGAAAATTGCCACACAAAAGACACATCCTCTCTTCTTTCCTTGACTGTTGATGCAATTGAGAGAGCTTGAGAGCTTCTGTGGACTGAACTAAAAGCTTCTTTGGCTCGAAGCTGCATCTATCACACAACAAACTCCCCGTGTTGAAAAAATGGGGGACAGTTGCGGTGCAGGTGTGGGACTTGAAAATGCCAAAAGTGTATTTTCTGTTCCCTCTAGTCTTTGATGCATATCCAAAGGGCCTGTGAGTGTTCTCGGAAGAGCAGGCTAGAATGTTTCTGGTGATGACAGTCGGGTTACATTGGTCTGTGGCTCTTTGGTTTAGGTACTGTTGAGTACAGGTAGCCTGCCTTATAATGCAGGGACAGATGGACACTGTGGGCCATTCAGATCTGCCCTCAGTTGATCAGGAAGACAATTGTCCTCCAATATCCTCAACATATATATTTTGTCTATTCTGTTACTAGGAAGTGGTGGTGGAATTATGCCAGATATCACCTCATAGGCACATTAGTTTCAATGCACTTTTTCCACAGTTGACATCACATGAACATAGTCTATGACAAAGCACTATCTATCATCTGTGATTCCATGGTCTCCTCACCTATACAGCATTCACTTACCTGATCCCATTTGGCTCTTAAAAGCTAGGATTGAGGATAGGTACCTCTTACTAAAATACAGTTTCCAAGTCTGCAGTGCACTTTCCCATTGTACTTGTACGACGGTGCAATCCAGAGCCCACTGTGTGTAACATTGTCACCGTTCTAAACTGTAATCACTGGCTGAACTGATGGGTAGCTCAGCTGGATAGTAGGCCTGAGGATTCTTCCACTGCACATCTAGTCTTCTTCACTATTCAGGAGCTGCAGCCTAAGTGTCTGCCGACGCTGCGAGACATTCAAAGTAAGCCAGAGGAGGGGTGAGCACAATGGCAATTGGGCCTAGCCGTGGAAGAGTGCTTACTGTTTCCTTTATGTGTTGATTGCGCATAGAAAAGCATCACTTTGAATACTTGAAAGCATAATTGGAGCACTTCGGCATAATACCCCTTAAAATGTCCTACTGGAAAGCAGGAGAGCAAAAACATTTTGGGGGTCAAAAGTTCCTTTTCAATAGCACATTTTGTTTCATTTCGCATAATAATGAATTAGAGTAAAAGTGGTGGTGACAGAGGTGTATGATGAAACCTAAGGGCTCTGTGCAGGACAGTCAAGTTCTTCCACACCGATCTCGACAAACCATTTCTGTATGGAACATACGTTGTGCACGGGGGCATTGTCATTCTGAAACAGGAAAGGGCCTTCCCCAAACTGTTGCTACAAAGTTGGAAGCACAGAATCATCTAGAATGTCATTGTATGCTGTAGCGTTAAGATTTCCCTTCACTGGAACTAAGGGGCCTAGCTCTAACCATTAAAAAACAGCCCCAGACCATTATTCCTCCTCCACCAAACTTTACAGTTCGCACTACGCATTGGGGCAGTTAGCGTTCTCCTGCCATCCGCCAAACCCAGGTTTGTCCGTCGGACTGCCAGATGGTGAAGCGTGATTCATCACTCCAGAGAACACGTTTCCACTGCTCCAGAGTCCAATGGCAGCGAGCTTTACACCACTCCAGCCGACGCTTGGCATTGCGCATGGTGATCTTAGGCTTGTGTGCGGATGCTCGGCCATCAAAACCCAGCTCCCGACAAACAGTTTTTGTGCTGATGTTGCTTCCAGAGGCAGTTTGGAACTCGGTAGTGAGTGTTGCAACCGAGGACAGGTGATTTTTACGCACTACACGCTTCAGAGGTCCCGTTCTGTGAGCTTGTGTGGCCTACCACTTCGCGGCTGAGCCATTGTTGCTCCTAGACGTTTCCACTTCACAATAACAGCACTTACAGTTGACCGGAGCAGCTCTAGCAGGGCAGAAATTTACGAATTGACTTGTTGGAAAGGTGGCATCCTATGACGGTGCCACGTTGAAAGTAACTGAGCTCTTCAGTACGGGCAATTCTACTGCCAATGTTTGTCTACGGAGATTGCACGGTTCTGTGCTCGATTTTATACACCTGTCATCAACGGTTGTAGTTGAAATAGCCGGATCCACTAATTTGAAGGGGTGTCCACATACAAAATATATACAAAAATATCTTCACAGGAGATCGGGAAGGCTCGGGCCTTTTCAAAAGCAAACACAGCCAACTAATCTGTGAGCGCCCTTTTTAAAACCCTGGGGCGCGCTCCAAAACTGTCGGCAGATCAAAGGGGGGAGTGATGGGGAGTGTTTAGAAGAGCAGAGCAATTACTGGATGGCTATTAACAGGAGCACATTCACAGCTGACGTAGAAATACTGTACAGTATATGCTATACCATAACCGTACCACTGAATCTTACTCAAAGAGAGAGAACAAGGAGGGAGAATGAGACAGAGAGAGAGAGAGAGAGAGAGAGAGAGAGAGAGAGCGAGAGAGTAAAAAGAGAGAGCGAGATTGAGAGAATAGAGAGAGCAGAGGAAGACAGAGAGAATTGAAAGAGCCAAGAGGAAGAACATGAGAAAGGGAGAGAGAGAGTGATAGAAAGACAGAGAAATGTAGAGTTAGCCAAGAAAGAGAAAGAGAGATAGATAGGCGAGAAAGTGAGTTGTGACAGTAAACAGCCCACAGGGCCTCTTACCCCTTTCCACCCATAAATCAATAACTCCAGCATTCCAGATCCCTGGGAATTCATTACCAGTCAACAGGAGCGGTGTTCTGTACACTACACTTATGTCCTGACCACAGCAATAATTCCGCTCCTTCACAATTCCCCGAGCATCGAACGGACAGCGGGAAAATAATAATTAATGTTCATGAATGCCCTAAACGATGACCCCTGACCCCAGCATGGAGGAGGAAGACAAAGAGAAAGAGAGAGAGTCTCTCTATTAAAACCCAGCAGAGAGGGGGTCTATAATTGGCCATTCAGAGTGAGGTCAACATATCAACCACTCAGAGGAGACACTGGAGGCTGCACACAGTAGCTCCTAACAGGCAGTGTACAAAGCAGACAGTAGGGTCTGCATGGCCTAACTGAACTTGGATAGGCTATCAGCAGAAAATGACATCAAAACTAAGCATGTCACACCTTGCTATGACAAATACGAGGATGGAGATGATCGAATAAAAATATACCTCTATCTGTTCTATTGGGACAAAACCTTGACGTGCGTTTCTCCTCTAGAGGCCTTCTCCGAGATGTTGTGGCGCGCACACACGCGTCATCTCAGCCAGACGGCGCGACTGCCCAAATCAGCTGACCTTCTGTTTACGATCCCTCTTTCCCTCCCTCCACATCATCTCCTCTTCAGAGTGTCACCCACCCCCTCCCCCCAAGGAGCCATTTGCCCTTCAGACTTCACAAGCGCCTTCCTTTGCACAATACACCCACCCAACCGTCTGGCATTAATTTTAACACATTGATTTTCTCCAACTTCACCCCCTCTTCCCTCTATCCTCCCACTGCCTTGTAATTGATGGTGAGACAGTCAAAAGACTGTTAACAATCTAATCGATTAACCCACGTTGCAGAAAAAAACAACTCCCACCGGACAAATCACGGTTTATTCACGCAGGTAATCAGCTGCTGGAAGTAATGTGTGTGTGTGTGTGTGTGTGTGTGTGTGTGTGTGTGTGTGTGTGTATGTGTGTAGAGGAGAAAGCAGAGAGACTATCAGGTCTAGGAGTGTGTTGTGAGTTGCTGATAAAGCATATAGTCTCTCTAGCAGGTCTAGGTGTGTGTTGTGAGTTGCTCTTAAAGCATATAGTCTCTATCAGGTCTAGGGGTGTGTTGTGAGTTGCTGTTAAAGCATATAGTCTCTATCAGGTCTAGGGGTGTGTTGTGAGTTGCTGTTAAAGCATATAGTCTCTCTAGCAGGTCTAGGGGTGTGTTGTGAGTTGCTGTTAAAGCATATAGTCTCTATCAGGTCTAGGGGTGTGTTGTGAGTTGCTGTTAAAGCATATAGTCTCTATCAGTTCTAGGGGTGTGTTGTGAGTTGCTGTTAAAGCATATAGTCTCTCTATCAGGTCTAGGAGTGTGTTGTGAGTTGCTCTTAAAGCATATAGTCTCTATCAGGTCTAGGGGTGTGTTGTGAGTTGCTGTTAAAGCATATAGTCTCTATCAGGTCTAGGAGTGTGTTGTGAGTTGCTCTTAAAGCATATAGTCTCTATCAGGTCTAGGGGTGTGTTGTGAGTTGCTCTTAAAGCATATAGTCTCTATCAGGTCTAGGGGTGTGTTGTGAGTTGCTCTTAAAGCATATAGTCTATCAGGTCTAGGGGTGTGTTGTGAGTTGCTGTTAAATCATATAGTCTATCAGGTCTAGGGGTGTGTTGTGAGTTGCTGTTAAAGCATATAGTCTATCAGGTCTAGGGGTGTGTTGTGAGTTGCTGTTAAAGCATATAGTCTCTATCAGGTCTAGGGGTGTGTTGTGAGTTGCTGTTAAAGCACATAGTCTCTATCAGGTCTAGGGGTGTGTTGTGAGTTGCTGTTAAAGCATATAGTCTCTATCAGGTCTAGGGGTGTGTTGTGAGTTGCTGATAAAGCAGAGAGACAGTATAAAGTAGGGCTCCTGCTGCTATGCTGTTGTTGGTGGGTAAACAAATAGCCCAGTGGCCAGACTGCAGGCAGAGAGATAAGGGCCAAAACTTCTCCATGGCCACCAATCAAATACGGAGACTGAGATCAAGATCAAACACACATGCACATAAACTTGCGGACTCACACCTGTAGTCACAAACATTCATGAATGAAGACACACATTCACACGGACCAATACATGAAAGCATGTGCGCACAGGCATTGTCTGACCACTGGCGATAACTCTCTCTTGATGTTTATTTGTGTGTATTGAACTACAGGCTCTTTTCTTCTTCAAGTCGCCTTTATCGCGGTGAGAATTGTCCGGTTCAGTGTTATCAAGGCCAGACTTAAAATAATTAAAGTCAGGAACACGTCGCTGGGCCCACTGTAAATCATCCAGATACAGCGTATGATAAAACCTGTGCTCGCTCAAGGAAACAGAAACTGATCAAAAGAAGTGAGAAAAACATCCTTCCTGTGATAAAAACTGGCGCAATTTCCACAAAACAAATGCTATCTTCTGTCCTTCAAAGACGCACCCCGTTAAAAGGAAACAAAACTCAGAAACGAGTCAAGAAAAATCTCACGTCGCCTCCTTATCAAACAACTTCTTCCACATTTATCGCTCTCAAACATCCATAGGCCCTCCTTCCACCCCCCCCCCCTCCCTCACCTGCTCCCCGCTCTCTCCCTTTTCCCCCCTCTATTTGTGGGGAGAACTATTGAGGTTGGGCTCAGTTGGTAAATAGTTGCTGGTGCACTAAAAGCGGGGGGGAATTGCCGGCTGGCCAGGCAGACAAATCAAATTAGCCGGTGTCTTCGGGTAGTGACACGCGTTCGCTACATTGGAAATTCACACCAGCCATGCTGGAGGAGCGTGAGGAGGGGGGATCTCAGTTCTCTGGCTGAGGGGAAATGTCATGGCTGAAAGAGAGAGAGTGAGAGAGAGAGGGAGATCGAGATTGTGAGAAATTAGGGTGAGATAGGGGACGGGGAGAAGAGAGGGAGAGAGCAACAACGGCTTGATGTCTGTTGGGACATGGCAATCTCCCTCTGGGGTAATAGAGACGGCTGGCGATGGCCGTGGAAGACGGGTTATTGAGTCTGCCTTAAACACGCAGACACACACCGCATCACACATGCACAATAGATTTACAGTAAGACAGGAGGTTATGGGAGAAAAACAAGTGGAGAGGAGGGGTGGTGGTGGGAGAGTCTTGAACACACTAACTTTTTTTTCAAACATTCACTAACTGTATGTTTGAGTATGGCGGAAAGTGTGCCTGTATGTGTGAGCGCATGCATGTGTCTGTGTGTGTGTCTGAATAGGATGGGAGGTTTAAAGAACATCCATCCATTCATCTCTTTCCCAGAGGGTACGAAGGTCCCCTTAACCGTCCTCTCCAAGGTCCTCTTAACCATCCTCTCCAAGTTCCCCTTAACCGTCCTCTCCAATCACCAGAGAACCAATCCACGCTCTCCTGCTCACGTAATAGCCAAATAGCTTGGAGAGCCCGAGCATGACGAGCCTTCTTTGACACACCTGTCATAGAATCATACAAAATGGCGGGTCAGGGGCCAAGGTTGCTCTTCGGAGGAGAAGATGGATGAAGCCTATTACCCTGGCCTTAAGCCTCCAGGTAGGGACATGTCTGAATGGGAGGGAGGGATGGGGAGAGGAATGACGCTGCCAGAGAATTGATATACATCGCATTTCAGGATCGGTAGGGGTGGGGTTTTCAGCCTTACCCCCCACTTGTACCAGTATAATCAAATAATTTAAAGGTGCAGAATGCAGAAATCACTCCGCCATTTTCTGGTTGCTAAAATTCTAGTAGTTCGCCTAATTTCAGTTTATATGACTAAATTGCACCATCTAAACCGCTGTGAAATATATTTTCCAGAACCAAAAACATTGTATTTTCAGCTGTTTGAAGCTGGTGTACAAAACCGAAAGCGTCACAATTATTTATTTGAAAAACAACAGTAAGGAATGTATAAAGTGTGTAAGCCAGAGAAAAATGTCTGTAGCGTAGCTGTGGCATAGCACAGCATTAGCATGTTGTAGCTAGCATAGTGTAGTGTGGTGCATCTTTCTACCTAAGCTCTCTTATGCAGTGGGCAGTGTTATGGTGCAGCAGCAGCCCTCTTGTGATGCACTAAGTGCTCTGGGAGGGAGAATAAAGGTATTAGTCCCGGATGAGAGGAAACAAATTGGCCGTGTCTGTGGCAGCCACGCTCCTACCCTGATACAGGGGTGTGTGTGGCTTAGTGTGTGTGAGCGAGCAAGAGGCAGCCAGTTCATCCTGCACGCAGACTCCAAAGCTTTGCTTTAAAATGACAGCCTCAATTCTCAGGCTCATTCTGGATTTTGCAATAGATAGAACAATAGATAGAATAATAGAAGAACGATAGAGTTGGTCCCCCCTCCACTCTTCTGAGAAGGCTTTCCACTAGAGGTTGGAACATTGCTGCGGGGACTTGCTTCCATTCAGCCACAAGAGCATTAGTGAGGTCGGGCACTGATGTTGGGAAATTAGGCCTGGCTCGCAGTCAGCGTTCCAATTCATACCAAAGGTGTTCTATGGGGTTGAGGTCAGGGCTCTGTGCAGGCCAGTCAAGTTCTTCCACACCGATCTCGACAAACCATTTCTGTATGGCCCTCGCTTTGTGCATGAGGGCATTGTCATGCTGAAACAGGACAGGGCATTCCCAAAACTGTTGCCACAAAGTTGGAAGCACAGAATTGTCTAGAATGTAATTGTATGTCACTTTACAGTTGGCACTATGCATTGTGGCAGGTAGCGTGCTCCTGGCATCCGCCATACCCAGATTCGTCCGTCAGACGAATCTGCCAGAGGCAGTTTGGAACTCGGTAGTGAGTGTCGCAATTGAGGACAGGCGTTTTTATTTTTGGAGCAACTCGCCGGTCCCGTTCTGTGAGCTTGAGTGGCCTACCACTTCGCGGCTGAGCCGTTGTTGCTTCTAGACCATTCCACTACACAATAACAGCACTTACAGTTGACCGGGACGAACTGACTTGTTGGAAAGGTGGCATCCTATGACGGTGACACGTTGAAAGTCACTGAGCTCTTCAGTAAGGCCATTCTACTGCCAATGTTTGTCTATGGAGATTGCATGGCGGTGTGCTCGATGTTATACACCTATCAGGAATGGGTGTGGCTGATATAGCCAAATCCACTAATTTGAAGGGGTACTTTTGTATATATAGTGTAGATAGATAACCTGTAAACTTGTCTAGTTCTCAAATTAGGAGGTCTTCATAGCTGTTCTGGTACAACACAGGGGGAGATAACAGATTGTGTTTGACTGACAGCCGTCCTCTTTTTCACACCCGGCGAGATGTGTGATACGCCGTCAGACCCCTGCACAGCCTTGCAGCACACATTCTCATGGGTGAGTTCGAGCGTTGCAGCGACTAAACTCTGGCGCAGGCGAGCGGAGAGGGAGACGTCAGTGATTCTTCCCAGGGATACCAGAGATACAGAGGAACAGCTGTTATCACTGAGACCAGTCGTCTGTGTGTGGTTGTGTGTGTGTATGCGTGTGTACTGAGTGCTTTTTGAGAAGGAAAAAAACGGTTCAGTATCGACGACAACAAAACAGGAAGAGTGTTGTTCCGCTTGAAAGTGCGTTTCATGTCAGTGTACCTTCGTCCTGATCCCGCTGTCACTCATCTCTACTACTGTGCTATTCAATTCAGAGTAGCTCGGCACACACACACATTTTTTATTTTTTTTAAACCCTTGTAAAAAGAGCGAGAGAGAGAGACAGAAGGATTTCAACAATATCAACACAGCCTTCTGGGTAATGGCATCCAGCTTTCATCCTTATCAAAGCCCCGCTTCAGATCAGGTGGAAGCAGCCAATAATGACGGCTTTTTTTACAACCGACAATCAAACCTAAATTACTCTCCGTGAGTGCTCTCCTGTATACCGCTATCCCTCCCCTCTTCTCCTCTCCCCCATTCATAAAGGTAGAAGGACACAGAGGCACATCTGCCACTAAAACCACCAATCCCACACTGTATTTACACCCCACGGTTTAGAGGTTCTATAACCGATATTGGTGGTTGTATTGAGTGTGTGCGCGCGTATGGCTCCTCATTCATTGAAGTGAAACGACTTTATAGCGTCACCCTTGGTGAAGTCAGAGAGCATGGCCGTGACACCTCGTTAAAAGCTGCAGACTGGGAGTCGAGGGAGGGGAAGTTTACAAATTACCAGATGAATATGTTGTTGTGGAACACCTCCCCTTCTTACATCCGGCTACATCGTCCTACTAGGGCCTGTCAGTGAAGTGTAACTCCATTCATTATTCATGTCATTACATGACACATTAACGTGGCAATTGGAAATACCTCAATTAAGGAGCAGTCTCTCACCATCATCCCGTGTCATCGCTAAAATAAGACTTAAAGGATTCATGACATGTTATTGTGAAATAAATGGCTTGTCCGAGTCAGCAAATAAAGCAAAGCACACACCAGCTACCAGACGTTTTCTGTCTTTCTGAATTAAGTGCCGCGACCAAAGTGATGTGATGAAGAACTGACCACCCACAAGTAGAGACTGACGGGATGGAGGGATGGATGAATAGATTGAGGGAGGAGAAGTGTCAGCTCCATTCAACCTATCTCCCTCTCCTCTCGCCCTGACACGGCTCTGCAGAGCGAGACGAGACATGTTTCAAATCTGTTCTCATCAGGAAGAGGCCATGTTTCCTCTAAAGGTCAGACCCCTGGACTGGCAGAGCTGTGAGTGCGGCGTGTGTGTGTGTGTCTCCATGTGCAACAACCTCTCCCTCAACGTCAGCAAGACAAAGGAGCTGATCGTGGACTACAGGAAATGGAGGGCCGAGCTTCAAGTTCCACAGTGTCCACATCACTAAGGAATTATCGTGGTCCACACACGTGAAGAGGGCACAACAACTCCTCTTCCCCCTCAGGAGACTGAAAAGATTCGTCATGGGTCCTCAGATCCTCAAAAAGTTATACAGCTGCACCATTGAGAGCATCTTGACTGGCTGCATCACCGCTTGGTATGGCAACTACTTGGCATCCGACCACAAGGCGCTACAGAAGGTAGTGCGTATGGCCCAGTAAATCACTGGGGTCGAGCTACCTGCCATCCAGGACCATTATACCAGGCGGTGTCAGAGTAAGGCCCTTAAAGACTTAAAGACTATTTGCAAATTTTCAAACTTTTTAACTGCATTGTTGGGAACGGGTTCATAAGTAAGCATTTCACGGTAAAGTCTACACTTCTTGTATTCGACGCATTTGACAAATAAAATTAGATTTGATACGATGCTGTTACTGTTTATTATCTATCCCGTTGCCTCGTCACTTTATCCCTACCTATATGTACATATCTACCTCAATTACCTTGTACCCCTGCACATCGACTCGGTACTGGTACCCCGTGTATATTGCAAAGTTATCATTACTCATTGTGTATTTATTCCTCGTGTTATTATTTGTCTATGATTTCAAACAAACAAAAAATCTCGAATTTTTGGAAAGGGCCATGACGAACCCCGTCCTCATACCTGCAGTGAAGGAGAGAGGGGCAGTAGGGAGGAAGAGGGGGGCAGTAGGGAGGGAGAGAGGGGCCAGTGGGGGCCTGCAGGGAAGGAGAGAGGGGCCAGTGGGGGGCCTGCAGGGAAGGAGAGAGGGGCAGTAGGGAGGGAGAGAGGGGCAGTAGAGGGGTAGCAGGGAAGGCAAGGGGGGCCTGCAGGGAAGGCAAGGGGGGGAGTGGGGGGCCTGCAGGGAAGGCGAAGGGGGCAGTGGGGAAGGGGGGTAATAGGGAAGGAGGGGGGGGGTCCTTGAGCCGAGGTCTTATCTGGTCCCTCTGTGGCTGGGAGCCAGAGAGCTCCTCAAAGACCTTGGCCCTGCTCTGGAGCCCCCTCTGGGAATTTTCACTTTTACACGCACCCCGCGCACACACACACACACAAACACGCACAGATGCAGTCTCACGCGTGCACACAAGAATACAAATATTTAACTCTTTCCCAAGCCCATATAAAATATTTCTCTCCCTCTCTCACACACACACACACTAGGCAAACAAACATATTGAACAGACAGCAAAGCCATAGGAAAGAGTCCTACTGACGATAAGAATAGCTGCTGATGTATAATTGATTTGAGGGGTAATCAGTGATTGCACGCTCCTTATTGCCTTATCGTTTGAAGTCCAGCCTTTCCCAACGCATTCCCTTTGCTTATCCAATTACACGAGAGGAGCATGTACACGAAATGCCAAGTATGAAATATCGGAACATGTGAAAAGCCCACTCTCTGCCTCAGCCATCACATTCAGCACACACCATAAAATGATGATTTGATTTCAACAGGGTTTCTAGGATTTATTTGTATTTTTACAAAGGCTTCTTTTGACAAACAATTTCTCTGAAGTGAAAGAAAAAACATCACTGAGAGAGTGAGAAATGTCCCATTCAAATACAGGAAACTTCAGAGTATCCATTTGAAGAACTGTGTGGAAACAATATTCTATCATCACATTTTTAAGGGTGGCAATTGACAGTCAATATAGGACCTCCCCATTATGTTAGAACACAACTGGACTCTGACACTTACCATTCAAACTAGAGGTTAAAGCTTTTAGGATAGATAGTGTGAAATAACAGTCTATTTTCTAATGATCGTAGAGGAGGCTAAACACACACCCTAATTTGAGAGAAGTGAGGAGCGTTCTCCACACCAATTACCCCACTCTACTCTCGCAGTGGGTTGCCTGGGGCGATTAGGCTCTTTGAGGTGTGCATGTGAGTGTTGGGGTAATGGCCTCCTTCACCGATAAAAGGTAGGTTTGGTTTATTTACCGCCCCCGACAATGATGAGACAGCCTACAGGGAAGAGGTCATTGACCTGGCAGTGTGGTGCCAGGACAACAACCTCTCATTCAACGTCAGCAAGACAAAGGAGCTGATCGTGGACTACAGGAAACGGAGGGTCGAGCACGCCCCAATCCAAATTGACGGGGCTGTAGCGGAACAGGTCGAGAGCTTCAAGTTCCTCGGTGTCCACATCACTAAGGAACTATCATGGTCCACACACATTGACACAGTCATGAAGAGGGCACGACAACGCCACTTCCCCCTCAGGAGGCTGAAAAAAGTTGTCATGGGCCCTCAGATCCTCAAAAAGTTATAGAGTTGCACCATTGAGAGAATCTTGACTGACTGTATCACCCCTTGGTATGGCAACTGTTTGGCATCCGACCGCAAGGCGCTACAGAGGGTAGTGCGTACGGCCCAGTACATCACTGGGGCCGAGATCCCTGGCATCCAGGACCTCTATACCAGGCAGTGTCAGAGAAAGGCCCTAAAAATTGTCAAAGACTCCAGCCACCCAAGTCATAGACTGTTCTCTCTGCTAACGCACGGCAAGCGGTACCGATGCACTAATATTGGAACCAACAGGACCCTGAACAGCTTCTACCCCCAAGCTATAAGACTGCTAAATAAACTCAGCAAAAAAAGATGATTCGTAAAAATCCAAATAATAATATAATAATAATAATAATATGCCATTTAGCAGACGCTTTTATCCAAAGCGACTTACAGTCATGCATGCATACATTTTTGTGTATGGGTGGTCCCGGGGCTTGAACCCACTACCTTGGCGTTTCAAGCGCCGTGCTCTACCAGTTGACCACAATAACTTCACAGATCTTCATTGTAAAGGGTTTAAACACAGTTTCCCATGCTTGTTCAATGAACCATAAACAATTAATGAACATGCACCTGTGGATCGGTCGTTAAGACACTAACAGCTTACAGGCGGTAGGCAATTAAGGTCACAGTTATGAAAATTTAGGACACTAAAAAGAGGCCTTTCTTCTGACTCTGAAAAACACCAAAAGAAAGATGCCCAGGGTCCCTGCTCATCTGTGTAAACGTGCCTTAGGCATGCTGCAAGGAGGCATGAGGATTGCAGATGTGGCCAGGGCAGTAAATTGCAATGTCCGTACTGTGAGACGCCTAAGACAGCGCTACAGGGAGACAGGACGGACAGCTGATCGTCCTCGCAGTGGCACGTATAACAACACCTGCACAGGATCGGTACATCTGAACATCACACCTGCGGGACAGGTACAGGATGGCAACAACAACTGCCCGAGTTACACCAGGAATGCACAATTTTACATTTAAGTCATTTAGCAGACGCTCTTATCCAGACCGACTTACAAATTGGTGCATTCAACTTAGATAATTAAAAAGGGATGTGCGTCAAGAGACCAGTGCGCAAATTTCAAACATCCAATGAGCACAGCGCTCAAGAGAAGCACGAGAATATGGATAGGTTGGCCACTGGCAGCTCCTATTTTAATTACTGTGGCCATCATGCAGGAGATGGTGCATTAACACACATCCTTCAATCTGTACAACAATCGAAGGGCTAGCTAGCTACCGCTTACAATACGAGGTGATACCAAAGTCAAAGATCGTTTAGAAACTGAGTTAACAGTCTAGTTTGCTGCCTGTGTTATTTAGCTATTTAACAAGCTAGCTAGCTTTACAGAGTCATGGTCATGGACCAGCAGCGAGTCGGGTGAGCTCTCCACTACTAGTACACACACCACTCTCCTCCTCCATATTGGTTTAAAAAGAAAACAAAAGCAGCACTACTCCGCTAGCATGCACAATCCCTCCATCAGTGCTCAGACTGTCCGCAATAGACTGAGAGAGGCTGGACTGAGGGCTTGTAGGTCCTCACCAGACATCACCGGCAACAACGTTGCCTATGGGCACAAACCCACCGTCGCTGGACCAGAAAGGACTGGCAAAAAGTGCTCTTCACAAACGAGTCGCGGTTGTCTCACCAGGGGTGATAGTTGGATTCGCGTTTATCGTCGAAGGAATGAGCGTTACACGAGGCCTGTACTCTGGAGCGGGTTTAATTTGCAGGTGGATCCATCATGGTCTGGGGCGGTGTGTCACAGCATCATCGGACTGAGCTTGTTGTCATTGCAGGCAATCTCAACGCGGTGCGTTACAGGGAAGACATCCTCCTCCCTCATGTGGTACCCTTCCTGCAGGCTCATCCTGACATGACCCTGCAGCATGACAATGCCACCAACCATACTGCTCGTTCTGTGCGTGATTTCCTGCAAGACAGGAATGTCACTGTTCTGCCATGGCCAGCGAAGAGCCCGGATCTCAATCCCATTGAGCACGTCTGGGACCTGTTGGATCGGAGGGTGAGGGCTAGGGCCATTCCCCCCAGAAATGTCTGGGAACTTGCAGGTGCCTTGGTGGAAGAGTGTGGTAACATCTCACAGCAATAACTGGCAAATATGGTGCAGTACATGAGGAGGAGATGCACTGCAGTACTTAATGCAGCTGGTGGCCACACCAGATACTGACTGTTACTTTTGATTTTGACCCCCCCTTTGTTAAGGGACACATTATTCCATTTCTGTTAGTCACGTCTGTGGAACTTGTTCAGTTTATGTCTCAGTTGTTGAATCTTGTTATGTTCATACAAATATTTACACATGTTAACTTTGCTAAAAATAAACGCAGTTGACAGTGAGAGGATGTTTCTTTTTTTGCTGAGTTTAGTTAACCAATAGTTACCCGGAATATATGCTTTGACCGCTTTTGCACTAATCTCTTTTGACTCATTACATACGCTGCTGTTACTGTTTATTATCTATCCCGTTGCCTAGTCACTTTATCCCTACCGATATATACATATCTACCTCAACTATCTTGTAGCCCTGCACATCAACTCGGTACTGGTACCCCGTATATATAGCCAAGTTATCGTTACTCATCATGGATTTATTATTTATTATGATTCCTTGATTTAATTGTATATTTATTCCTTGTGTTATTTTTTTACTTTTTTCTTCTTCTTTTTTTTCAGAATTGTTGGGAAGGGCCCGTAAGTAACCGTTTCACTGTTAGTCTACACCTGTTGTTTACGAAGCATGTGACAAATACATTTTGATTTGAATTCATACTTACACGGTCTGAAATGTATCTTGTCAAGGTGTCAGTTAATATCACCCTAGTCAACGTCCTTCCTTAGTATTAAAGAAGATAGAAGACGACGGACACAGTAACAGTGAATAGGGTCCAAATAGGGTTGGTGTGTAGATTCACCTGCTATGCAGCTAGAGTGCTAAATGTGCTGTATACCCATGCAGCTAGAGTGCTATATATGCTGTATACCCATGCAGCTAGAGTGCTAAATGTGCTGTATACCCATGCAGCTAGAGTGCTATATATGCTGTATACCCATGCAGCTAGAGTGCTATATATGCTGTATACCCATGCAGCTAGAGTGCTATATGTGTTGTATACCCATGCAGCTAGAGTGCTATATGTGTTGTATACCCATGCAGCTAGAGTGCTATATGTGTTGTATACCCATGCAGATAGAGTGCTATATGTGTTGTATACCCATGCAGCTAGAGTGCTAAATGTGCTGTATACCCATGCAGCTAGAGTGCTATATATGCTGTATACCCATGCAGCTAGAGTGCTATATATGCTGTATACCCATGCAGCTAGAGTGCTATATGTGTTGTATACCCATGCAGCTAGAGTGCTATATGTGTTGTATACCCATGCAGCTAGAGTGCTATATGTGTTGTATACCCATGCAGATAGAGTGCTATACAGTGGGGAGAACAAGTATTTGATACACTGCCGATTTTGCAGGTTTTCCTACTTACAAAGCATGTAGAGGTCTGTAATTTTTATCATAGGTACACTTCAACTGTGAGAGACGGAATCTAAAATAAAAATCCAGAAAATCACATTGTATGATTTTTAAGTAATTAATTTGCATTTTACTATTATTTGATACATCAGAAAAGCAGAACTTAATATTTGGTACAGAAACCTTTGTTTGCAATTACAGAGATCATATGTTTCCTGTAGGTCTTGACCAGGTTTGCACACACTGCAGCAGGGATTTTGGCCCACTCCTCCATACAGACCTTCTCCAGATCCTTCAGGTTTCGGGGGTGTCGCTGGGCAATACAGACTTTCAGCTCCCTCCAAAGATGTTCTATTGGGTTCAGGTCTGGAGACTGGCTAGGCCACTCCAGGACCTTGAGATGCTTCTTACGGAGCCACTCCTTAGTTGCCCTGGCTGTGTGTTTCGGGTCGTTGTCATGCTGGAAGACCCAGCGACGACCCATCTTCAATGCTCTTACTGAGGGAAGGAGGTTGTTGGCCAAGATCTCGCGATACATGGCCCCATCCATCCTCCCCTCAATACGGTGCAGTTGTCCTGTCCCCTTTGCAGAAAAGCATCCCCAAAGAATGATGTTTCCACCTCCATGCTTCACGGTTGGGATGGTGTTCTTGGGGTTGTACTCATCCTTCTTCTTCCTCCAAACACGGCAAGTGGAGTTTAGACCAAAAAGCTCTATTTTTGTCTCATCAGACCACATGACCTTCTCCCATTCCTCCTCTGGATCATCCAGATGGTCATTGGCAAACTTCAGACGGGCCTGGACATGCACTGGCTTGAGCAGGGGGACCTTGCGTGCGCTGCAGGATTTTAATCCATGACGGCGTAGTGTGTTACTAATGGTTTTCTTTGAGACTGTGGTCCCAGCTTTCTTCAGGTCATTGACCAGGTCCTGCCGTGTAGTTCTGGGCTGATCCCTCACCTTCCTCATGATCATTGATGCCCCACGAGGTGAGATCTTGCATGGAGCCCCAGACCGAGGGTGATTGACCGTCATCTTGAACTTCTTCCATTTTCTAATAATTGCGCCAACAGTTGTTGCCTTCTCACCAAGCTGCTTGCCTATTGTCCTGTAGCCCATCCCAGCCTTGTGCAGGTCTACAATTTTATCCCTGATGTCCTTACACAGCTCTCTGGTCTTGGCCATTGTGGAGAGGTTGGAGTCTGTTTGATTGAGTGTGTGGACAGGTGTCTTTTATACAGGTAACGAGTTCAAACAGGTGCAGTTAATACAGGTAATGAGTGGAGAACAGGAGGGCTTCTTAAAGAAAAACTAACAGGTCTGTGAGAGCCGGAATTCTTACTGGTTGGTAGGTGATCAAATACTTATGTCATGCAATAAAATGCAAATTAATTACTTAAAAATCATACAATGTGATTTTCTGGATTTAGTTTTAGATTCCGTCTCTCACAGTTGAAGTGTACCTATGATAAAAATTACAGACCTCTACATGCTTTGTAAGTAGGAAAACCTGCAAAATCGGCAGTGTATCAAATACTTGTTCTCCCCACTGTATGTGCTGTATACCCATGCAGCTAGAGTGCTATATGTGCTTTATACCCATGCAGCTAGAGTGCTATATGTGCTGTATACCCATGCAGCTAGAGTGCTATATGTGCTGTATACCCATGCAGCTAGAGTGCTATATGTGCTGTATACCCATGCAGCTAGAGTGCTATATGTGCTGTATAACCCAAGGCTAAGTCATAATAGAGGCCCTTTAATTGAAGTTGAGAGAGAAACAATATGGCCGTCCCCCCATCCTCCTCAGAGCTTTGTGTCTTTCTCTTGATTCCATTTGGATGTAACTCGATAAACTAGGCAGACCGGATGAAACCAGCTTGGCTTGCACCCTCCCAAAGATGACCTGGGGTGGATGAATAACGGGTGGGTTTTACAGTCACTGAGAGGTGAATAACAAGGTTAAACAGTGACAAACCCTCTACAGAGACGTAGGCGGAACTGAAATGCGAGGCGGAGAGATGCCTGTAGGTACAGGGACTATTGAAAACCAATCCGTTCCATTTCTTTCTGTCCCCCCATGTTCCCTACTGTCTCTACTTAGACCTATCCGAGGCTTGTTTTGTCAATACAGATAATGGCGTGGCGTGACGTTCCTCGGGCGAAAGTTGAGAAGATGAGTTGGTTGACTTTCATTTGGGCGCCGAGTCGAACAGCCATTGTCACACACGTACGAGAAAGAAAGAAAGATAGAAAGAAAGTAAGAAAGAAAGATAGAAAGAAAGAGAAAGAGAGAGAGCGAGATAATTACCATAGAAATTATGTTACAAGCAGAAAACGACGGAGGTCCACCTCAGAACCCAAACTCTGATTATGTTCAGGGCGGCTAAGAGAAAACTGCAGTGAAAAGAACAATAAAACCATATTTTCTTGTTCCATTAATGAAATGCATGGCTTAAAAAACCCATCTACTGTAGAGCCGTGTGGACCATTGCTGTTGGAGAAACTGGTCTCTCATTTTGACACAGTAAAATGAGAAACCGGTCCACTTCCTGGTCCAGGTGAGTTATGATGGTACACATAATGACAGATACAGGTGGATTGTCATCACCCCCAGGGGTATCATATAACAGGAGATGGTGTACTATAATTTTCGGTTTCCTGTAACAGTCTCTGCCTACAGAATCTGGTGAGAACTCACATATTTCCACACTGCTGCAACAGATACCAACAGACCCCTAACCATTAAAGTCCATGTCACAAACACTAATCACTGATTCCATTTGATATGAGAAAAACAATCTTGGGAAGCCATTAACACATTGCAGATTGATTAGAGACGTGTTTCCATGTCCACGCGTCACATTTTTCCACTCAATCCAATAACTTTCTTTTCTCAGAGGTGGGCTAGAGCAGACTGTAATAAACTGTGGGAGCTAATAGCTAAGACGTAAACAGTTAGCTGACTTGTGGATATTGTGTCTGCTGGGGGGACACAATGAGTGGTACGGCTGCCAATGTTATCAGTGGCCGGATTACTGTGTTTGCAGCAGAGTGGGGATGGGAGATCGGTCAGTACAGTAATAGAGATGTCACATTGCTTTATAATCCAATAATGGAGGGAGGCTCGCACTAACAGCAATCTGTTTGGTTTGGGCTTATCTTACAGAAGAATGAATAAAAAGGTAGTGGTACATGGGTTTGTGTGTGTGTGTCTGTGTGTGTTCCTGTGCGCGTGTGTAGGATTCTTTCTTCACCATCAGCAACAGAACCTCGGAGCTGAAAAAATATTGTGCCTAAGGATCACTGTGTGTTGTGTTTTTTTTTTGTTGTCTTCTCATCTGAACAGAGCCGGGGAACGGCTGCAGACCAGCCAAATGCAATCTATACATCTTCCTCAACGAAGGGAAGCTACTTCCAGCAGTCTGATCCAATAGCCGGGGCCCCACTGTAATCTCAGGCTCCATACACAGGTATTAAATGACATGGGGAGAGGCATAGGGGGGCCTGTGGTAGCAAGGGGACCTGTGTGTGTGTGTGTGTGTGTGTGTATTGCTGCATATGTGTATTGCTGTATGTGTATGTCTGTGTCTGTGTGTTCTATAGGGTTGTGCGGTGAGCAGCAATTTGTCATGTGTCAGGCTGGTTGTGCTGTCTGTCGGTGCTGGACTGGTCCCTCAGGTGGTGATTGGGGTCAGTGTAGCGTGGTGGGGAGGGATGTGCGCTCTGCTCTATCACTGCGACACACACACCTCTCTCTCCCTCTGTGCTCTGTCGCCGTCCCTTCCGCTGGCAGCTGTTCCGTCCCCGTAAAGAAGAAAAAAAAATTAATTGAGAGGAGACCATTTGTTTTTTCTCAGCGGGGGCAATGGGGGAAGGAGGGAAAAAACATGATGCGTGAAACCTCACCGAACCCCTCGGAGGAAAATGAAATGTGACGGACAGTGACAGGCAGGCCCCGGTTTGCCTTTCTTATCTTGTCTTCCTGGTTCTTTCTTTCTCCATTTGTCCTCTCCCCTTCCTCCATCCACCCCTTCCCATTCAAGGTAGCACTTGGGTAACAGAGCATGTGAAGGAGAGTGTAATTGAGGAATGTTGACAGTGTACGGAGTGGCTGCTCTCCCCTGGTGGTTCGCCAGGCCTGACAAGTAGCTTCTGATGTGCGTTTGGCACTTTTCCCCCTTTTCGTCTTCTCTCCTCAGAGTGTGTGTGACAGGACAGTTGTGGGTGTCTCCAGGCTCTGACACACACATACATACATACACACATACATACAGTGGGGGAAAAAAAGTATTTAGTCAGCCACCAATTGTGCAAGTTCTCCCACTTAAAAAGATGAGAGAGGCCTGTAATTTTCATCATAGGTACACGTCAACTATGACAGACAAATTGAGATTTTTTTTCTCCAGAAAATCACATTGTAGGATTTTTAATGAATTTATTTGCTAATTATGGTGGAAAATAAGTATTTGGTCACCTACAAACAAGCAAGATTTCTGGCTCTCACAGACCTGTAACTTCTTCTTTAAGAGGCTCCTCTGTCCTCCACTCGTTACCTGTATTAATGGCACCTGTTTGAACTTGTTATCAGTATAAAAGACACCTGTCCACAACCTCAAACAGTCACACTCCAAAATCCACTATGGCCAAGACCAAAGAGCTGTCAAAGGACACCAGAAACAAAATTGTAGACCTGCACCAGGCTGGGAAGACTGAATCTGCAATAGGTAAGCAGCTTGGTTTGAAGAAATCAACTGTGGGAGCAATTATTAGGAAATGGAAGACATACAAGACCACTGATAATCTCCCTCGATCTGGGGCTCCACGCAAGATCTCACCCCGTGGGGTCAAAATGATCACAAGAACGGTGAGCAAAAATCCCAGAACCACTCGGGGGGACCTAGTGAATGACCTGCAGAGAGCTGGGACCAAAGTAACAAAGCCTACCATCAGTAACACACTACGCCGCCAGGGACTCAAATCCTGCAGTGCCAGACGTGTCCCCCTGCTTAAGCCAGTACATGTCCAGGCCCGTCTGAAGTTTGCTAGAGTGCATTTGGATGATCCAGAAGAGGATTGGGAGAATGTCATATGGTCAGATGAAACCAAAACAGAACTTTTTAGTAAAAACTCAACTCGTCGTGTTTGGAGGAGAAAGAATGCTGAGTTGCATCCAAAGAACACCATACCTACTGTGAAGCATGGGGGTTGAAACATCATGCTTTGGGGCTGTTTTTCTGCAAAGGGACCAGGACGACTGATCCGTGTAAAGGAAAGAATGAATGGGGCCATGTATCGTGAGATTTTGAGTGAAAACCTCCATCCATCAGCAAGGGCATTGAAGATGAAACGTGGCTGGGTCTTTCAGCATGACAATGATCCCAAACACACCGCCCGGGAACGAAGGAGTGGCTTCGTAAGAAGCATTTCAAGGTCCTGGAGTGGCCTAGCCAGTCTCCAGATCTCAACCCCATAGAAAATCTTTGGAGGGAGTTAAGTCTGTGTTGCCCAGCGACAGCCCCAAAACATCACTGCTCTAGAGGAGATCTGCATGGAGGAATGGGCCAAAATACCAGCAACAGTGTGTGAAAACCTTGTGAAGACTTACAGAAAATGTTTGACCTGTGTCATTGCCAACAAAGGGTATATAACAAGGTATTGAGAAACTTTTGTTATTGACCAAATACTTATTTTCCACCATTATTTGCAAATAAATTCATTCAAAATCCTACAATGTGATTTTCTGGATTTTTTTTCTTAATTTGTCTGTCATAGTTGACGTGTACCTATGATGAAAATTACAGGCCTCTCTCATCTTTTTAAGTGGGAGAACTTGCACAATTGGTGGCTGACTAAATACTTTTTTCCCCACTGTATGCGACTTCTGAAGGTAATTGGTTGCACCAGATCTTATTTAGGGGCTTCATAGCAAAGGGAGTGAATACATATGCACGTACCACTTTTCCGTTATTTATTTTTTAGAATGTTTTGAAACAAGTTATTTTTTTTATTTCACTTCACCAATTTTGACTATTTTGTGTATGTCCATTACATGAAATCCAAATAAAAATCAATTTAATAATAATAATAATAATATGCCATTTAGCAGACGCTTTTATCCAAAGCGACTTACAGTCATGCGTGCATACATTTTTTGTGTATGGGTGGTCCCGGGGATCGAACCCACTACCTTGGCGTTACAAGCGCCGTGCTCCACCAGCTGAGCCACAGAGGACCACAGAGGAATTTAAATTACAGGTTGTAATGCAACAAAATAGGAAAAACGCCAAGGGGGATGAATATTTTTGCAAGGCACTGTACATACAGTGCCTTCAGAAAGTATTCACACCCCTTGACTTTTTCCACATTAAATTGAGATTGTCACTGGCCTACACACAATACCCCATAATTTCAAAGTGGAATTGTGTTTTAAGATTATTTGACAAATGAATAAAAAATTAAAAGCTCTATTGAGTCAATAAGTAGTCAACGCCTTTGTTATGGCAAGCCTAAATAAGTTCATAATAAATGTGCTTAACAAGCCACATAATAAGTTGCATGGACTCACTCTGTGTGCAATAATAGGGTATAACAGGATTTTTGAATGACTACCTCATCTCTGTACTCCACACATACAATTATCTGTAAGGTCCCTCAGTCGAGCAGTGAATTTCAAACAGATTCAACCACAAAGACCAGGGAGGTTTTCCAATGCCTCGCAAAGAAGGGAGACAGGTATAAAACATTTATTAAAAAATTAAATAAAAAAAAGATTGAATATCCCTTTGAGCAGGGTGAAGTTATTAATTACACTTTGGATGGTGTATCAATACACCCAGTCACTACAAAGATACAACTTAGTTGCCGGAGAGGAAGGAAACCACTCAGGGATTTCACCATGAGGCCAATGGTGACTTTAAAACAGCTAGAGTTTAATGGCTGTGATAGGACAAAACTGAGGATAGATCAACAACATTGTAGTTACTCCACAATACTAACCTAATTGACAGAGTGAAAAGAAGTAAGCATGTACAGAATAAAAATATTCCAAAACATGCATCATGTTTGCAACAAGGCACTAAAGTAATACTGCAAAAAATGTGGCAAAGCAATTCTCTTTTTGTCCTGAATGCAAATGTTTGCATTCAGGACAAATGTACCACTCTCCATATTTTCAAGCAGTTATTGTACAATCCAGGTGTGCAAAGCTTTTAGAGACTTACCCAGAAAGACTCACAGCTGTAATCGCTGCCAAGGGCTAAAACCATGTTTTCACTTTGTCATTATGGGCTATTGAGTGTAGATGGGTGAGAAGATAAAATAGAGTTAATCCATTTTTGAATTCCGGCTGTAACAACAAAATGTGGAATAAGTCAAGAGGTATAAATACTTTCTGAAGGCACTGTACGCACATGCTCACACACTTTCTAGTGTCCTCTTCTCAGCAGCCTCACTGTAAACAGGTCTTAAAACTAGTACAGTGCACACAACATCAACACCTAAAACGCATCTTCAGGTAAAGGCGCTTCCTTGGTACTGCAGATATCCAGAGTGGAGGAACTGATAAGAGTGTGAGCTCTCGCGCAGTGGGGATTTAAAAGATGGAGGCACGCGATACCTCCCCTCTGTATTTCTTTCCTTTGATCATTTTTCTCCCAGGAAACAGATGTCATTGGTGAAGGTGACTTTCAAGAGCGTGTTTCTACCACAGTCAGGGAGGCAGGCAGAGAGGCCTATAAGAGATTTACTATTTCATTTCCAGTGGGATCATCATATTTAATTTGCCTGCTGGGAGGAATGAAGCTCGGAGGAGAGAGAGAGGAGAGAAGAGGAGGAAGAAAGGAGGAGAGGAGCGTGGTGCCTGAGGTGAGAGAGAGAGCGCCTCGCTGGGAGAGAGCTCAGAGGACGTCCTGGCTTTAAACTCTCCTCTCTCTCCCCACCAGTCATCACAACAGTGCCACCCTAAACCCTATACACACAGTGCCACCCTAAACTATATACACACACAGGAGGGCCTGCACAAACACAAATAAGCCATACACACATTTGCACCTACACACTCACGAGCACGCACACACAGATAAACACACACACACTTAATAGCAGATACATAACATACATATTATCCATTACAGTAGTTTCATGGGCCAAAATGCAAGACCCCATATTGGAACGATGGTGGCATCTTGGCAAATGTCAACGGCAGACAGACGAGTCCGAGCCAAAACTCTTCCCCAACAGGCCCAGTAGTCTTTCAATGTGGCCCTGAGACATGCTTAAGTGTCGTCTCGTCTGACAAAAATAAAAAAAAATAGACAAGAGAACATGCATTAAAAGCTGGCCAGCGCTCTTCTTTGAAATGTGTTTTTCATGTCCATGGGGCTTTCTAATACCCACTCAAAAATTTACGCAATTGTATCTCCTCTCCCTCGGCTGGCTCTCTCGCCATTTATTTATTTGGCATCACTCTTTCTCCAGTTCCTTCACCATTTCCTCTCGCTCTCCACTTGTATCCTCTCCCTTTTGCACATCAGATTTTCACGCTCTGGTCCCCTGAAACCATCCCCCCCCCCCTCCTCTGTTTGCTTCACTGTCCCCTCTGCCTCCTTCAGGGAAATAAAGTACATTTAAAACCATGGCCAAACTTCCCATTGGACCCTCCATAGACCTCTACTCACACAGCATGGCCCAGTGTTTTAAGACCTGCTGAAACTACATGAATCATTGTGTTACGTGTGTTGTACATTCCCACTGCTTCAAAGGAACCGCCTCATTTTACAATGGGTTCTGTAAGTGTGTGTGTGTTCTCATTAGTTGCATCCTGCCCGGTGCAGACCCAGTTTGTGGTAGTAAATGGGAGTGTCAGTACTTGCCTGGTGCTAGTCGGTGAGGCTGTTTAGCAGTCAGAGAGCTAGGGTACACAGAAGGGTCCAACTGACTGGGATTAGGTGGAACAATGAGACTACAGCCTCTCTCCATGCAAACACACACAGGCACGCACACACACACAGTAGGGTTGTGAAATGAGACTGAAAATTGCACCTTTGAAGCAGTCAGAACAGAGATGAAAAGAGCCATTAAGCCAGTGTATTATCTGAGCTAGTGACGTACCAAAAGACACCCCACACTGAGACCAAGTCTCAACTTGTGTATGATGGCCATTCGCATATCTATAATTCAACATGTTTCTGTGATAATAAAAAAAAAGACATAAGGCACGCGATAAATAATTAATCGTACTAAATAAATCAACAACCAAAA
The DNA here is from genome assembly GCF_020615455.1 of Coregonus clupeaformis. Lineage (NCBI taxonomy): Eukaryota > Metazoa > Chordata > Actinopteri > Salmoniformes > Salmonidae > Coregonus > Coregonus clupeaformis. Next base: position 40,876,204 of record NC_059198.1, on the reverse strand, counting down.
AATAACTGGAGGAAAAAAATAAACATACTGGAAAAGTGTCATTGTGGGATTAAAAAATATCAAATTTGCATGGGTGATGTTCTCTAGTTTGTCAGATTACACAGAGTAACGCTGCTTTAAGAATGCCTAACAAGCCCGTGGATTAAATGCAGACAACAGACTCGCAGCAAATGAGAACATTTTTTAACAAATCTCACTAAATTGACGTTCCTTCTAATCACCTTTGGTTATTTTCTGTTTATCACATCGAAAACATGTGCAAACACTAATACACACCAAGTAGAAAACCTTGTTAATTCAATGAACCATTAATGGACAAAAGTCTACAGTGCCTTCAGAAAGTATTCATACCCTTTGACTTAATCCACATTTCGTTGAGTTACAGCCTGAATTCTAAGCTATAAAAACAAAGAGTCGCACACTCCATATGTATAACCTCCCAGTCATTTATTGGGTAAAAAACCACCAACGTTTCAGCATCACTGTGCCTTCTTCAGGGTAATGTCATGAACGCTTCAACCAGGTTATGTAGACAAACAGTGCAATTAGTGCAACAAATGACAATAGTGAGGGGTGTGTTGTAATTGCTAGGTTGATCAGAATGAATTGAGTGAAACTGTTAAAAGATAATAGCCCACAGCATATTGAATATATTATGCCATTCTTATCATTACCATTATCATAACATTAGCATCAACATACATTATTGTTTCCTTTAATTTCACCTATATATTTTAATATTTCCAATTTCATAAAAAATAAATGTTACATGTAATATTTTGGTTCAACCATAATGCATAATAAGCATCATCAACAGGGGGAACATATTGGGTGTACGCTGATAAGCTGTAGAAATAATATTCATTTACAAGACCTGTTCACAGAAAATATAATTGGTCATAAGAAGGGCCTGAGATCAAAGTCAATATTCAGACCACTAGGGGTCAATGTTTTTAAATAGGATATCCAGTAGGCCTCCCTCTGTAGTAGTAGGATCTCCATGTTACCTCCTCTCCTTGGTAGAGCAACATGCTCAATGCCTGTGCATTTGAGGGAGGAGATAGGATGGTTAGCTTCAACAAAGTGAGCTGCTACTGGTTAGTCAGTGTTCTTACACCTGATTGAGCTGCGGTGTTCAGCTATGTGTTGTTTTAATTGTCTTTTCATTTGTCCTACGGAGGCTTTCCCACATGTACAGGTGATGAGATCGATTACTCCCTTTGTCTTGCATGAGATGATACCCCTAACAAGGATTTTTCGACCTGTATGTGGGTGTCTGAAGGTATATTAGTCCGTTGTTCTTTTCTTCCAAATCACGTTTATACTCCTCTCCCTCAGTTCGGTCGTATTCAAACAAAATTATCCTGAAAAACTCCCCAGTCCTTAACGACTGCAAATCAAATCAAATTTTATTGGCCACATGCGCCGAATACAACAGGTGCAGACATTACAGTGAAATGCTTACTTACAGCCCTTAACCAACAGTGCATTTATTTTTTATAAAAAAGTAAAATAAAACAACAAAAAAGTGTTGAGAAAAAAAAGAGCAGGAGTAAAATAAAATAACAGTAGGGAGGCTATATATACAGGGGGGTACCGGTGCAGAGTCAATGTGCGGGGGCACCGGCTAGTTGAGGTAGTTGAAGTAATATGTACATGTGGGTAGAGTTAAAGTGACTATGCATAAATAATTAACAGAGTAGCAGCAGCGTAAAAAGATGGGGTGGGGGGCAGTGCAAATAGTCCGGGTAGCCATGATTAGCTGTTCAGGAGTCTTATGGCTTGGGGGTAGAAGCTGTTGAGAAGTCTTTTGGACCTAGACTTGGCACTCCGGTACTGCTTGCCGTGCGGTAGCAGAGAGAACAGTCTATGACTAGGGTGGCTGGAGTCTTTGACAATTTTGAGGGCCTTCCTCTGACACCGCCTGGTATAGAGGTCCTGGATGGCAGGAAGCTTGGCCCCAGTGATGTACTGGGCCGTACGCACTACCCTCTGTAGTGCCTTGCGGTCGGAGGCCAAGCAGTTGCCATACCAGGCGGTGATGCAACCAGTCAGGATGCTCTCGATGGTGCAGCTGTATAATTTTTTGAGGATCTGAGGACCCATGCTGAATCTTTTCAGTCTCCTGAGGGGGAATAGGCTTTGTCGTGCCCTCTTCACGACTGTCTTGGTGTGTTTGGACCATGATAGTTCGTTGGTGATGTGGACACCAAGGAACTTGAAGCTCTCAACCTGTTCCACTACAGCCCCGTCGATGAGAATGGGGGCGTGCTCAGTCAAGCATACCCATAATGTGATGCAGCTACCACTATGCTTGAAAATATGGAGAGTGGTACTCAGTAATGTGTTGTGTTGGATTTGCCCAGAACATAAAACTTTGTATTCAGGACAAAAAGTTAATTGCTTTGCCACATTTTTTGCAGTATTACTTTAGTCCCTTGTTGCAAACAGGATGCATGTTTTGGAATATTTGTATTTTGTACATGCTTCCTGCTTTTCACTCTGTCAATTAGGTTGATATTGTGGAGTAACTACAATGTTGTTGATCCATCCTCAGTTGCACCTGTTTAATTAGTGGGGGCACACTACGCTAGCTAATAACGTTAATGTTTACTTCGCTCCGTTAGAAGAGATGCTCGACTGGGCAACAGGACGATGTATCAGGTGCAGTCTGGACCTCTGGCTCCTCTGCTTAGCCAGCGTTATCTGAGGAGATGGATGGGGGATGAATGCCGCCGCACAGCGCACTAATGAATTTAGCATTAGCCACCTAATGAGCAAGCAGCTAATGTAGCAGCCACTCCAGTTAAGAGCAGCTAGCTGTGAGACTCCTCAGAAAACACCAGGGGAGTTTCTCTACCTTAGATGCTAATGATTAATTAGCACTGCGTTTGACTGGAATTGAATAACAATAAATAGTAGTGCTGAGCGATTAACCAAATTTTGAGGGGTTATTAAACAACTAATTGACCGATGTTGGTTCAATTACTTGAATTCCATTTAGTTCGGGGGGGTTTTGTGAGCTCAACGGGCCGTTTCTCTAGAGATAAATAAAATAATTCATAAGCGAAATCAAGTCAAGAACTATGGGACGCTGGGCTGAAGGGAGTTGTAGTTTTCAGTAAGCAAATATTCAACCTAGTCCAGCGCAGAAACGTGGTAATTACCTACAATGACCATAATCCATTACGCCTGTTCTTTTCCGACTTGGATACACTTTTACCCACGCTACGTTAGGTTAAATAAACACCTGCCGCATGAGAGAGGAATGTAGACAACAGAACGACGAGAAAGAGGGATGAAAGTTCATGAACGCCTCAAGAACTGGTAAAATGATTGTCAGACCACTTTGAAGCATACTTAGGCAGGCTAACCTAGCTAAATAGGATGACTAAAGACAGTACAGTATGGGGAGAACATACAGTATCTCACAAAAGTGAGTACACCCCTCACATTTTTGTAAATATTTGAGTATATATTTTCATGTGACAACACTGAAGAAATGACACTTTGCTACAATGTAAAGTAGTGAGTGTACAGCTTGTATAACAGTGTACATTTGCTGTCCCCTCAAAATAACTCAACACACAGCCATTAATGTCTAAACCGCTGGCAACAAAAGTGAGTACACCCCTAAGTGAAAATGTCCAAATTGGGCCCAATTAGCCATTTTCCCTCCCCGGTGTCATGTGACTCGTTAGTGTTACAAGGTCTCAGGTGTGAATGGGGAGCATGTGTGTTAAATTTGGTGTCATCGCTCTCACACTCCCTCATACTGGTCACTGGAAGTTCAACATGGCACCTCATGGCAAAGAACTCTCTGAGGATCTGAAAAAAGGAATTGTTGCTCTACATAAAGATGGCATGGGCTATAAGAAGATTGCCAAGACCCTGAAACTGAGCTGCAGCACGGTGGCCAAGATCATACAGCGGTTTAACAGGACAGGTTCCACTCAGAACAGGCTTCGCCATGGTCGACCAAAGAATATCTGAAATATCTGAAACTCTGAATGGGAGGCTGATCTAATTGTTTTTGTACTTAAATCTATAATGAATAGTGATATGCCTAATGGGTATTGGTCAGGGGGTGTGGAGTGAGCAGGATCAATTCATAATTCCTCTAATGAAATATGTAATTAATTAAAATTTGATTTGATTGAAATTGAACTGCTTTGTGAGAGCGACTTTGGCTCATTTAAAAACTGTTGAACTGCTCTGAAAATATTGGTTGTATGGGGGGTAAGAGCCAGGGAACAACCCTCCTCTGAAACCTAGCAGCTCAGCGACAGTCAGGGAAATCAGATATAAAAGCGTTTCCTCCTCCACAGAGAGGGAGTGCTTTTAAGACGAGACATGTATTTTTATAAATTTTTTATTTAACCTTTATTTAACCAGGTAAGCCAGTTGAGAACAAGTTCTAATTTACAACTGCGACCTGGCCAAGATAAAGCAAAGCAGTGCGATTAAAAACAACAATACAGAGTTACATATGGGGTAAACAAAACAAAAAGTCAAAATACAACAGAAAATATATATACAGTGTGTGCGAATGTAGTAAATTAGGGCCATCCATCACCCCTGTGTCACTCCTGGGTCAGTCAGCCTCCCCTCTGCCACCACCTCCATCACAGAGACAGGAAGCAATATATTCTCTTACCAATCCCAACACAGCTGTGAATGGTCCATTCTCCCTCCTGACACTGAAAACGTGATGTCTTGTCAAAGTCACCAAACCACAGTGATAATACGACTTCAATCACGTATACTACCAAACCTCACATACCAAGACCTGATCATATCCAGCACCACACTCATTTTCATGGTAGTCCAGAATTATAATAGAGAAATCTAATGTATGCTTGCATATCATGCTGATAGATGTTGTACATCCCTGTGGGAAAGAATGTTAAACACTTGACTTAAAAGCCAACAGGCATGCTTTACTGTGAAGGAAGCACTGGCCACCCAGACCTCTTGCTACAGGGAAAGTGGACCTCCTGCTACAGGCTACGGAAAGTGGACCTCCTGCTACAGGCTACGGAAAGTGGACCTCCTGCTACAGGCTACGGAAAGTGGACCTCCTGCTACAGGCTACGGAAAGTGGACCTCCTGCTACAGGCTACGGAAAGTGGACCTCCTGCTACAGGCTACGGAGAGTGGACCTCCTGCTACAGGCTACGGAGAGTGGACCTCCTGCTACAGGCTACGGAGAGTGGACCTCCTGCTACAGGCTACGGAGAGTGGACCTCCTGCTACAGGCTACGGAGAGTGGACCTCCTGCTACAGGCTACGGAGAGTGGACCTCCTGCTACAGGCTACGGAGAGTGGACCTCCTGCTACAGGCTACGGAGAGTGGACCTCCTGCTACAGGCTACGGAGAGTGGACCTCCTGCTACAGGCTACGGAGAGTGGACCTCCTGCTACAGGCTACGGAGAGTGGACCTCCTGCTACAGGCTACGGAGAGTGGACCTCCTGCTACAGGCTACGGAGAGTGGACCTCCTGCTACAGGCTACGGAGAGTGGACCTCCTGCTACAGGCTACGGAGAGTGGACCTCCTGCTACAGGCTACGGAGAGTGGACCTCCTGCTACAGGCTACGGAGAGTGGACCTCCTGCTACAGGCTACGGAGAGTGGACCTCCTGCTACAGGCTACGGAGAGTGGACCTCCTGCTACAGGCTACGGAGAGTGGACCTCCTGCTACAGGCTACGGAGAGTGGACCTCCTGCTACAGGAAGAGTGGACCTCCTGCTACAGGGAGAGTGGACCTCCTGCTACAGGGAGAGTGGACCTCCTGCTACAGGGAGAGTGGACCTCCTGCTACAGGGAGAGTGGACCTCCTGCTACAGGGAGAGTGGACCTCCTGCTACAGGGAGAGTGGACCTCCTGCTACAGGGAGAGTGGACCTCCTGCTATAGGGAGAGTGGACCTCCTGCTACAGGGAGAGTGGAGACAGGAGATTGCACTTCTCCTGCGCCCACATTCCTCACAAGGCCTTTACATTTTGTGTTGATTCAGACTATTGCAGAGGGCTTAGTCTGCTCCATCAGCCCCTGTGGTCACCTAGACAGACCCAGGGGGAAATTAAGCTGTGTGTGGGTGGAGGGTGAACGGCCAGACACTGCAAGCCCCTAAGGCCCTATGGGCTGAACGTGAGATCCATCCATGAAATTTGTAACTCAGACATTCGCATGGATCATGTAGAGTATTGACGTCTGCTCCATGAAACAGGTAGTTGAGAATGTTGAGTGTGACTGTGGTGTTTGCCAGTAAGTGTATTTTAATTTGTAGTATGTGATTATGTAAAGTATTCTTCAGATGTGTTATTGCATAACATGTTAAGTATGTAGTACCGGGCTATTCATTGCATTACTTTGTCATTTTATCAAAGGGCCTCACTGCAATGGAGTAAAGTATGAATGTACATTGCGTGTTGCTAAAGTGGTGTATTTATTGCCCCACTTACCATTCAAGTAAATGTCAATGAACAGCCGTAAGTAAGCAAGCACCACTGTATAGAGACAGGGTCCAACTGCATAATGTATGACTGTGCTGTAAATATTGTACCACTACACTATGTACTGTATAACTGCTAGTATGTAACTGTACAACACCATACATTATTACATGGAGAAAGGGCCTTCTCCTACTCTAATGGGGTGTGTGTGTGTGTATGTATGTCTTTGCATGGGACTCACCGGCACACTTGGTCTTGGCCCTCAGAGGGGGTCCGGGGGCCCCCGTTCCTCCGTCCAGGGGCCGGGTGAGCAGCACGCTGATCTCGTACTCCGTGTCGGGGTCCAGGTGGCCGATCTTGTGTGTGGCTTTGTCCACGGGCTGGTTGTCGATGAGGCTGCCCGCCACCATGCGGTACTCGACCTCCCGCTCCACGATGGGCCCATCCCCATTGATGGAGTTGGCATTGAGCTGGATCCACAGGTAGGTTGCACCCACGGCGGTGAGCTGGGGCGGAGCGATGGGCACCGGGGGCTCTGGGGGACAAAGAGGAAGAGATGAGGGTTAGATGAGGAGTCTTAAATGGTCATTTCAATTGGTGGATAAATACTGTGTTTATCTACCAAGGTTAACGTAACTGTCCAGTAAAATATTCTGTTAACTCATACCCAAATAATGTTGTTGACTTATCCTATACTCGTATATGTGGCCAAAGCATAAATAGGAGGAAAAGAAACACCTCACAAACCCCACCGCAAACTTGTATGTCAAACAGACCGTTTCAAAAATGATTGCTACTTCCTCATAGTGGATGTCATCGAAGAAAAACTATTTCACTCATATTGTCATTAATTATAGGTAATATTTAATAGAAAATTGGGGAAAACAGGACAGTTACTTTCATTCTTTATAATATAGGAATTATTTTATCCCTAGAGAGACTTTATATTCATTCTCTAGGGGCTTTCATTCATATGGTCCCAGGAACTGATATTACATTGCAAATATGTGTTCTGTTTCTTGATGATTCATCTTGGCTCTGCCATACAAGGGAGATGGCAAATGGCACCCTGCGCTAAACCTGCAGTGAGCGTAGATAAATACACTAAAACTATGCAAATACCACTGGTTTACTCTGCAAATAGAACAGAATAGAGAGCAACATTCTCAATTACATCCAACTTGAGTCTGTAGAGAAACAGAAAACATGTTAGCATGATCTCGGAAGCTTAAATCTTAAGGAAGAGCAATTAAGTGATTGTAGTGGCGGTGCCTCGCACAAAGCCAGGAGTAACGGGCTGATGCGGAGAGCACAGTGAAACGAAGAGAGATCAAAAGCGAGGTAATGAGTTAAACCAATTAATTTCCTGACCTTCGCCAATAGAACAGCCAACCTGAATCCCATTACTCATCACTCCCACTGGTCCTGCTCCATTTCTCCCGTGACCCATTTCAATAATCTCCCTCTCCTCCACCCATCTCTCTTTCCTCTTTGTCTTCCCGAAGAGACCTCTGAGAAGGATTCATTGTACCAAAGCCAGTCTATCGTGTTCAATCGTCGACGATAAGACAATGAGACAATTCCTGCCCATTGTGATGGTGAATGTTTTTTCAATGTTTTTTTTTGTCTGTTGTTCTATGACTAAGGGTCAGGGGTTTTTCTTTGTCTAGTCTAGGGAGTGACTGACTCGACTTCCATGGACATGTGACGCTGTCCTACAGCTATGACTAGTAAGTACATGTCAGCATCAGCATGTTCGGTCTAAACACAGCCCAGTGTTGGCCTTTGAAGTTTGAGAAGGCCCCTCTCCTCTCCCTCTGTTCTTGCGTGATGAGTGTCTCACATGAATGGGACTGTCAATCCTTCTGTCACACACACACACACACAGCTAGTGACTTGCGCTGTAATTAGTCTTTACCCTGATGATAGCCTGTCCGACAGGCCAGTCAGGTGTCTTGGTGACTGTATGACTAAGTCTGAGAACTCAGGTGCATTTATTATCCCTAAAGTAACTAAATAGATAAGACTTGGATATCAGACAATCTAGTGACTAATGTCCCTGTGAGGATTTTATCTTAGAAAAGTCCAGTTGAGTTATCCAGGTTCTTTCCAATAACACTGTTTTTTATATACAGTGGGGAGAACAAGTATTTGATACACTGCCGATTTTGCAGGTTTTCCTACTTACAAAGCATGTAGAGGTCTGTAATTTTTTTCATAGGTACACTTCAACTGTGAGAGACGGAATCTAAAACAAAAATCCAGAAAATCACATTGTATGATTTTTAAGTAATTAATTTGCATTTTATTGCATGACATAAGTATTTGATACATCAGAAAAGCAGAACTTAATATTTGGTACAGAAACCTTTGTTTGCAATTACAGAGATCATACGTTTCCTGTAGGTCTTGACCAGGTTTGCACACACTGCAGCAGGGATTTTGGCCCACTCCTCCATACAGACCTTTTCCAGATCCTTCAGGTTTCGGGGCTGTCGCTGGGCAATACAGACTTTCAGCTCCCTCCAAAGATTTTCTATTGGGTTCAGGTCTGGAGACTGGCTAGGCCACTCCAGGACCTTGAGATGCTTCTTACGGAGCCACTCCTTAGTTGCCCTGGCTGTGTGTTTCGGGTCATTGTCATGCTGGAAGACCCAACCACGACCCATCTTCAATGCTCTTACTGAGGGTAGGAGGTTGTTGGCCAAGATGTCGCGATACATGGCCCCATCCATCCTCCCCTCAATACGGTGCAGTCGTCCTGTCCCCTTTGCAGAAAAGCATCCCCAAAGAATGATGTTTCCACCTCCATGCTTCACGGTTGGGATGGTGTTCTTGGGGTTGTACTCATCCTTCTTCTTCCTCCAAACACAGCGAGTGGAGTTTAGAACAAAAAGCTATATTTTTGTCTCATCAGACCACATGACCTTCTCCCATTCCTCCTCTGGATCATCCAGATGGTCATTGGTAAACTTCAGACGGGCCTGGACATGCGCTGGCTTGAGCAGGGGGACCTTGCGTGCGCTGCAGGATTTTAATCCATGACGGCGTAGTGTGTTACTAATGGTTTTCTTTGAGACTGTGGTTCCAGCTCTCTTCAGGTTATTGACCAGGTCCTGCCGTGTAGTTCTGGGCTGATCCCTCACCTTCCTCATGATGCCCCACGAGGTGAGATCTTGCATGGAGCCCCAGACCGAGGGTGATTGACCGTCATCTTGAACTTCTTCAATTTTCTAATAATTGCGCCAACAGTTGTTGCCTTCTCACCAAGCTGCTTGCCTATTGTCCTGTAGCCCATCCCAGCCTTGTGCAGGTCTACAATTTTATCCCTGATGTCCTTACACAGCTCTCTGGTCTTGGCCATTGTGGAGAGGTTGGAGTCTGTTTGATTGAGTGTGTGGACAGGTGTCTTTTATACAGGTAACGAGTTCAAACAGGTGCAGTTAATACAGGTAATGAGTGGAGAACAGGAGGGCTTCTTAAAGAAAACAGGTCTGTGAGAGCCGGAATTCTTACTGGTTGGTAGGTGATCAAATACTTATGTCATGGAATAAAATGCAAATTAATTACTTAAAAATCATACAATGTGATTTTCTGGAATTTTGTTTTAGATTCCGTCTCTCACAGTTGAAGTGTACCTATGATCAAAATTACAGACCTCTACATGCTTTGTAAGTAGGAAAACCTGCAAAATCGGCAGTGTATCAAATACTTGTTCTCCCCACTGTAGAAGGCGCATGAGGACATTTTCCTTAAGTATACCCTAAATACAGTATATTCAATTACAGATGTAGGATCTTAATTTGACCTATATTGTCACAGCAAAATAATGCTGCAGCAACAGGATTTGAACCTTTCGTCCATAATGTTGCTTGATCGGTGGTTAGTCTATTAGCTGGCCAAAAGTAGGCTACATGAAAAGTGCAATACTGTTAATATAACTGTGTGTTAGTGTGGGTTTTTAGTGAATTTATGTAAATCACAAAGCTCATTTGCATTTCCTGTGGTGCAGGACAATTCTCAGCAACAAAAGAGTGATCAAATTAAGATCTGTATTTAACAGTCATCTTATTCCCATACAATATTGAGACATCACGACTTCTAAAAAAAAAAACAGGACCTGAGTATTTTGTCGCTGCCAGAGGTGTGTAGTTCACACAAACATGTCCGCTGATATCGATTGGAACCAGGGAGAACACCAATTACTGGTGAAGTAATAGCTCATCCGTCTTCCTGGCTGCCTGGCCGGGGCAGGTGTAAGCCTGGCCTCATAATGTGTCTATGAGATGGAAAGGACAGAATGTCTGTCTCTGTCTGGCAAGGGGCCATATGTATCAAGAGTCTCACAGTAGCAGTGCTGATCTAGGACCATTTGTGACTTTTAGATTACAACGAATGAGATGGACAGGTGGGACCTGATCCTAGATCAGCACTCACTTTGTGAAATACAGCTCCAGACCTCTGTCTGTAATGTGTCCACTGGAGGGGTGAAGTCTGACTGAATTGTGATTTACACTCATCAGGATATTGTATTCTCTCTCTCTCTCTCTCAACCTTCCCTGCATATCACACCCCTTTCTCTTCCTCTGTCCCGTTCACACCACTATATACACATATCAGGCCTGGGTTTACAAGCCAGCCGACGTGATCATGGTCCAGCCAGCCGACGTGATCCCTGGGGTACTGACTGATTTATCTGTTCTCAGACAGAAAACAGGTGTACTTGCTCACACGCCAAATAAAAACATTTTATTGTCTCCAGAAGCAGAGAGAGACAGAGAGAAAGAGAGAATGAGAGACAGTGCGAAATAGAGGGTGAGAGAGAGCGATGCCACCTCATCGTCGCCTCGGATTTACTTTTAGATGGTGACAGTTCAATCTGGCTGTGGGGCAGATTTAGACGGCAGGGCTTGTAAGGTGTTCTAGCAGGGGCTCTGGTGGCGAGACGAGTCGCCATCTCCGGTCAGTCGATACCACATCTGTCATTTTGTTTGGGTTGGGGGGAGGAAGAGAAATAAGACATCAGCTCCTTCAGCGTTGGGATCCCGGCAATCGATCCGCCACGGCCGCTGACGCGTAGCAGAATGGGAAAACAAAAGGTTGGAGCCACATCGTACTGACGAGTACCTTGTGATGCCCTGTGATGTGTCAGGCCTCACTCCCTGTCCACTCTACGTGGGTATCGACCATCAGTAATGACTAAACAGCATCAAAGTGCTGGGGTTGGAATGGATGACATTATAGGCGTCACCAATCTGTATGGTAAGAGTGCTTGTTTTCTTTCAAACACTGAGCATTTGATAGAGTCTGCCGAAATTGCCCAACAATGAAAGAGCCATCCTTCATATTTACAGTTGAACTACAAAGTCCCACTTTCACAACAACCCAGAGATCATAGAAGAGTTCCCTTGTTCAAAGAGTCAGCTCGTGGGAGCGAGCGAGTCCACGTGTGGTCGCCGTGTGGTTGTCGTGGCGCTCAGCTGTCGCCGTGGCATGTTGCCGTAGTGCTGAGCAAGCAGCAACCATGTGGCTCGGAGAGGGACTATAAGCTAAACACTGCTGTGCCTCTAGCTAGCACCTGCTGCCAGCCACACCCTCCCAGTGGCCACAGCGCCCTACCCTAAACAGGCTATATATAGAGTGTTACTGGCTGGTCAGTCCGCATGGTTCCCCAGATGACTTCCAACTGGTCCCTGTCCAATGGGCTGTGTATGCTCATGTACACTCCCCTACTGGGTCCCATTATGGTGAAGTGATTATGGTTCAATATTTGGAGAGGGGTTAGGCACAGGGTCAGAGAGATCAAAATCAAATCACATTTTATTTGTCACATACACGTGTTTAGCAGATGTTATTGTGGGTGTAGCGAAATGCTTGTGTTTCTAGCTCCGACAGTGCAGTAATATCTAACAAGTAATATCTAACAATTTCACAACATATACCCAAAACACACAATCTAAGTAAGGAATGGAATTAAGAATATACACATATGGAAGAGCAATGACAACAGATGGATGTTCTGTGAGTGCACTTCTAGTGTGCCTGTGCTAGCCATCCACAATACTGAGGGAGTGAACGAGTAGGGAGGAGGACAGTGTAAACTAAGCCAGTGGCTAGCCTAGGTAAGGACTTGAAGACTCTACTACTGTGTGATTCACATGCAGTAGTTATAAAATAACCCCAGGCAGTGATGGTGCAATATGGAGGTCAGGTCGGTTCAGAAAGAGAGCTTTTGTTCATTCTAGGGGTGCAGTGTATAACTAAGCTACTGATCCATACCGAAGCCTAATATATTGACAAATATATTTACATACATATTCTATGACGTGCTCAAGTTATATATATTTCATAAATATATTCTGGACATACAGTGGGGAGAACAAGTATTTGATACACTGCCGATTTTGCAGGTTTTCCTACTTACAAAGCATGTAGAGGTCTGTAATTTTTATCATATGTACACTTCAACTGTGAGAGACGGAATCTAAAACAAAAGTTCAGAAAATCACATGATCAAAATTACAGACCTCTACATGCTTTGTAAGTAGGAAAACCTGCAAAATCGGCAGTGTATCAAATACTTGTTCTCCCCACTGTATATGTAAATACAGTTTGAATTCCCCTGCATATATGTACATATGTTATAATGAGTTTTCCGTATGTGACTAGGTATGGTTAAAACCTCTACAGGATCGGTGTGCCTATACCGGGACGGTGGCTGCTCAATATGCGATATGTGACTAGAACGGCATTGTAAACAGCAGCCAACTTTCCGGGACATAGACATGTCTTATATTGGCAGAAAGCTTAACTTCTTGTTAATCTAACGGCAGTGTCCAATTTACAGTAGCTATTACAGCTAAAAAAAATACCATGCAATTGTTTGAGGATAGTGCACAACAACAAAACGCTTTTGTCACGGCAACTAGTTTGATACATTCACCTCTGAAGGTAAATAATGTACTTACATTCAGTAATCTTGCTCTGATTTGTCATCCTGAGGTTCCCAGAGATAAAATGTAGCATAGTTTTGTTTGATAAAATCCATTTTTATATTCAAATGTAGGAACTGGGTTCTACAGTTTGACCCCCTGCTCTGGATCACCCCGGCCAATTAGATGTGTGAAGGTTAGTGAATTTTCTGTAGGGAAGCTAATGATCCATCATGTATGACATTCCTGGGAGTGTGTAAACTAAAACATTTTATTACCATAGCATTTTTGTATGTTGTCTATAGTTATGTACTTGAAAATGTATAAATTGACCAATTCGGAACATTTGGGAAAACTCCTGGCTGACTTAATACAAAATATTGTGTAGTGATGTAATCCTTAACTGGATCAGTCGGAAACTTCGCACACACAATGCTGCCATCTTGTGGACAAAATATACACTACACCTAGATTCCTACATCACTGTCTGGCCCTTTTCTTGCATTTCAAAACTGATTCAACAAAAAAATATATAGAAAACGCATGTTTTTTTGTTTGTATTATCTTTTACCAGATCTAATGTGTTATATTCTCCTACATTAATTTCACATTTCCACAAACTTCAAAGTGTTTCCTTTCAAATGGTATCAATAATATGCATATCCTTGCTTCAGGTCCTGAGCTACAGGCAGTTAGATTTGGGTATGTCATTTTGGCAGAAATGGAAGAAAAGAGTCCAATCCTTAAGAGGTTTTAAGGCACTGTTCTGAGCTGTATGCTAAGCCAATCCCTCCCTTGTGACCTGGTCACACTCTGACCAAGCAGTCCACCTTAAGAGACTGCACTCAACACCATGAACTACAACCAAAGTCAAAGCCAAACGTGACATTCACTGCAAACTAAACTAAACTAATCAATGTATCAACATCCAAAACCAAAGGTGCAGATCTAAAACAGAATCTAAAGGGTTAACATACACCTGTGCAGTAGGTAGAGTACCAGGTGGATAATATAGCCTGCCAGATCATATAACGGCCTCTAACTGGCAGTAGGTAGAGTACCAGGTGGATAATATAGCCTGCCAGATCATATAACGGCCTCTAACTGGCAGTAGGTATGATACCAGGTGGATGATATAGCCTGCCAGATCATATACTGGCTCATTCATCCCCCCTCCTCTCCCCTGTAACTATTCCCCAGGTCGTTGCTGTAAATGAGAATGTGTTCTCAGTCAACTTACAGTGGGGGAAAAAAAGTATTTAGTCAGCCACCAATTGTGCAAGTTCTCCCACTTAAAAAAAGATGAGAGGCCTGTAATTGTCATCATAGGTACACGTCAACTATTACAGACAAATTGAGGAAAAAAAATCCAGAAAATCACATTGTAGGATTTTTTATGAATTTATTTGCAAATTATGGTGGAAAATAAGTATTTGGTCACCTACAAACAAGCAAGATTTCTGGCTCTCACAGACCTGTAACTTCTTCTTTAAGAGGCTCCTCTGTCCTCCACTCGTTACCTGTATTAATGGCACCTGTTTGAACTTGTTATCAGTATAAAAGACACCTGTCCACAACCTCAAACAGTCACACTCCAAACTCCACTATGGCCAAGACCAAAGAGCTGTCAAAGGACACCAGAAACAAAATTGTAGACCTGCACCAGGCTGGGAAGACTGAATCTGCAATAGGTAAGCAGCTTGGTTTGAAGAAATCAACTGTGGGAGCAATTATTAGGAAATGGAAGACATACAAGACCACTGATAATCTCCCTCGATCTGGGGCTCCACGCAAGATCTCACCTCGTGGGGTCAAAATGATCACAAGAACGGTGAGCAAAAATCACAGAACCACACGGGGGGACCTAGTGAATGACCTGCAGAGAGCTGGGACCAAAGTAACAAAGCCTACCATCAGTAACACACTACGCCGCCAGGGACTCAAATCCTGCAGTGCCAGACGTGTCCCCCTGCTTAAGCCAGTACATGTCCAGGCCCGTCTGAAGTTTGCATTTGGATGATCCAGAAGAGGATTGGGAGAATGTCATATGGTCAGATGAAACCAAATAGAACTTTTTGGTAAAAACTCAACTCAGTCGTGTTTGGAGGACAAAGAATGCTGAGTTGCATCCAAAGAACACCATACCTACTGTGAAGCATGGGGGTGGAAACATCATGCTTTGGGCTGTTTTTCTGCAAAGGGACCAGGACGACTGATCCGTGTAAAGGAAAGAATGAATGGGGCCATGTATCGTGCGATTTTGAGTGAAAACCTCCTTCCATCAGCAAGGGCATTGAAGATTAAATGTGGCTGGGTCTTTCAGCATGACAATGATCCCAAACACACCGCCCGGGCAACGAAGGAGTGGCTTCGTAAGAAGCATTTTAAGGTCCTGGAGTGGCCTAGCCAGTCTCCAGATCTCAACCCCATAGAAAATCTTTGGAGGGAGTTGAAAGTCCATGTTGCCCAGCGACAGCCCCAAAACATCACTGCTCTAGAGGAGATCTGCATGGAGGAATGGGCCAAAATACCAGCAACAGTGTGTGAAAACCTTGTGAAGACTTACAGAAAACGTTTGACCTGTGTCATTGCCAACAAAGGGTATACAGTATAACAAAGTATTGAGAAACTTTTGTTATTGACCAAATACTTATTTTCCACCATAATTTGCAAATAAATTCATTCAAAATCCTACAATGTGATTTTTTTTTCTCATTTTGTCTGTCATAGTTGACGTGTACCTATGATGAAAATTACAGGCCTCTCTCATATTTTTAAGTGGGAGAACTTGCACAATTGGTGGCTGACTAAATACTTTTTTTCTCCACTGTACCTGGTAAAAAATTTTTTTTTATATATATATATATATATAAAAATAATGGCCTCTAACTGGCAGTAGTGGTAGAGTAATGGCTCTCCCTGGGACCTGATAGGCCCCAGTACAATGTTAATGATTACCAACCCCAGCCCTTACCTCGCAGGCTCAGTCCTGTAAGCCCAGAGCAGTGTTAAATACTGTTCCTGGGTCCTCGGCTAGATCAGGGCCCGTATTCAAGAAGCGTCTCAGAGTAGGAGGGCTGATCATCTAGGATCAGGCCCTCCTCTTCATATAATCTTATTCATTGTAATCTAAAAAACTGATCCTAGATCAGCACTCTTACTCAGACTGTGAATACGGGCCCATGGCAGTAGGGTCACTAACTCCAACTCAGAGACAGAGGAGAGCTGTGTAGCGCTTCCCTGCCACAAGTCTTCTCTAGACAAAACACAAGTAATTGGATGAAAAAAAACGGGTGGGAAAAAGGACCCTGGAGCGAGTCGGCGATGGCAAATGCATAGAAATGTACTATTTCACTGATCTAATATTTCATTTAGGAGAGGGGGACAAACTGCTGGGTTGAAAAATGTAGACGACTCAATTTAAACTAATAAAAGGAATAAGAGGGAATTGGTTGTAGCTGTTCTAATACATCCCAATTAGGTAAGAAGGACGGGCATCTTTGGTAATGGCGTTTAAATGATGATGCATAATTTGACATGGTGAAGGAGGCAGCCATCATGCATCGTTCCTCCACACAACCTAGTGGAGGGAGATTTACTATGGCACACTCCAACACGCCAGGCCTCATTTGCATTGACAGGTCTGATATATAACCATTGTACAGCAGTACACATATATGCACACACACACACTGCTGTGTGCTATACACTCCTCCTCTGAGACGGTCAGTGAGGCTGCCGCCGGAGTCTGCTGCCATGGCAACATGTGCTGGTGGACACACACAAACACAGGGGCTATTTGAGAGTGGTTGACAGGTCTCTATCTAGCCGGTCAGGATTAGAGCTATCCCTCACAGCGAGCTGACTGAGAGCGAGAGAGACGTAGAGTACAATCACTTGAACCTGAGCTATGGAGATTAGAGAGAGAGAGAGGCCCACTCCTGGCCTGGACATTGGAAAATATACAATACAATGACAGACTGGCTTGTAACTGAGAGCATGGTTAATTTGGGACTGGTTGAACGAATTAACTAAATTATTGGAGCGGATTATAAGCTAATGTGAAAAGTAATTTCATATAACTCTTTGGCTGTCATCTTAAATTGGGGTGAATATCTATTTGAGGAAACATTACGAGTCTTTTGTGAGGTACAAACAGAATGTGACTTACGTTTGACGGTGAGGTCGGCGTAACTGGACACGCCCACGCCCTTGTCTGAGTGGACGATGCAGCGGTAGCGGCCCGAGTCTTCCTTGGTGGTGTTCTCCACGTCGAACACGGCGATGTAGCGGCGGGAGTTCACCGGCTTGGTCTCTCTCATCGGGGTCTGTCTCCCTCCGATACCCTGGTAGGAAAATATACAGCAACAAACCGGTCATGTAAATGTACATTAGGAATGCTGTGTCAATAAAAACATCCCCCATCCAAAATGGTTCCCCTCATTTGACAGATGCCAAAATGTGTCTTCTGCAGTGACTCGTCAAACTTTGTTTATGAACTCAACACTGCCAGCATGGTGTAGACTAGACTACAATAGATTGTACTGCAGACTGTAGCGATTTCAAATCTCCACACACGGCATACTGTAAACACTAGTGCTGAGGCCGAGTGAAGAGTGCCTGCGGGCTACGGGGTCTAACACCACCGCTGCCGTTCTCCCTGTGCTAACCAGCAGGTTTCCATTCCGCTGGTGTGTTTATGTATGGGAGAGGAGTACGAGGCTACCTGGCAGGCAACGCTAGTCTAGTCCTCCTGGGAAAAAGGAAACGCACCGTTGCAGACGGTCACAGAGAGGTCAATCTGAACTGTTAACGGTCAAAGAGTTCAGACGGGAGAGAGGAACACAGACCAAACAGAGCACTGGGTCTTCATGTGAAGAGGAGATATCCTCCTATTGTTTTCATGTGACGCATGAAACTGGAAGAGGGGGTCAAACACAGCTTAGGGCAATGCCACAAGTGGTGTATCAGCAGGCTGTGTGTGTTGGTCTCCTGGTCTGTTTGGAGAGAGAGGGACAGAGGATCCTGTCAGCGAGAGCTGCGCTGTTTGGTCTTCTGTCTGCACACACACATCCCCGGCTCCCCCACAGCTGTCACCATACACACACATCCCCGGCTCCCCCACAGCTGTCACCATACACACACATCCCCGGCTCCCCCACAGCTGTCACCATACACACACATCCCCGGCTCCCCCACAGCTGTCACCATACACACACATCCCCGGCTCCCCCACAGCTGTCACCATACACACACATCCCCGGCTCCCCCACAGCTGTCACCATACACACACATCCCCGGCTCCCCCACAGCTGTCACCATACACACACATCCCCGGCTCCCCCCACAGCTGTCACCATACACACACATCCCCGGCTCCCCCACAGCTGTCACCATACACACACATCCCCGGCTCCCCCACAGCTGTCACCATACACACACATCCCCGGCTCCCCCACAGCTGTCACCATACACACACAGACCGCGCATGCACACACGCCAGATTGGGGCCATTTGTTTTCAGGAATATTTCTTCATTACTGTCACCCGGGGGATTTCACTTAATGCTAGTGTTTAATCTCTGCCGTTAACAAGGATTAAAGGCGTTCGGTAAGAGGAATGACTAACTCACACACCGTCAACCTCTGCACAACACACTGATATGCAGATGACAGTGGCATGTTTGACAAGGAGTCCGGTAATGGCAGTTTGCCTTCATGTGACCGCAACATGGTGACACACTTAGGATCTAAAATGACCACAACTGGACTGTTTAATGCTTTATTTCAATAAAAACCTTGAACCAACCTGTGCCTGACTAGCAGTACTTTTACATTAAATATCATAAAAGACAAACACGTTCTCAGCATTTCATCCTCAAAGTGCCATGACAGTCAAAATGACCTTATGCATATTTAACAGTAGAATAGCCGGGCCTCAAGGATTACCAACAGCCGGCAATCTAATAAAACTATTTAAGCCTGGCCTCGTTGGACACCTCTTCGTGTCGATGTAATTTGGTTGTGTTTATGAAGGTCTTAGGTAAGTAATGTAAATATTTGAAAGAACATAACATTTTCATTAGTTTAAACAAAAAAACTGAATTTCAAGTGTAAAATAAATGTTTCATTTGGTGTCCTGAGGTTTCTTATTACCTATTTTAACATAATAAATGCATTCATTTAGCAATGTATTATTTATTATGGAATATGTACACAATTGAAATATCAACTGAATGACCATCTAGTAGTTATGGAATTCCGGCGCTCCGAGTGTTAAGATCAAAATGGACTCACCTGTAACCAGAGGTTATGGCTGTCTTGCGGTCGACCGTTAACTGTGCACTGGAATGTGGCGGTCTGCCTGGCGTTGACCTCTACACCTTTGATATGGAGAAAGTGGGGGGTGCTCACTGCAAGAGACGAAGAGAGACGGAGATGTATACAATAACCAAAACCATATTAAACATGATAAATACAGTAGTTGCACGTATTGTCGTCTCATCCACTTTCAGTTTAATTTCCTTTGAGTCTAACAGTTTCATTCTTATTGAGATTGGTCATTTGTGGCCATTTTTTTCCCGAATTCACCTTTTCTCAATTTCTCCAGTAAGCCAAGCATTTATATGGCATCTGCCGCAACTCATACTAAAAACTGCCAATTATCTTTCAATCCTACCAAAAACAAATCACATTTATTCTCCATTGGCGTTAACCTTGGTCTGATCTCTTGAGCCAAGCGGGGGAGAAATCTCCTGAGATTCAATCACAAAATGGATCCTTACACTTTTTTTATTTTTACCTTCTTCCCAGGAGGAGTCTCTGGGACAGCGTTTTCAATTAGGATATTACAGTGGAGAAAGGTCAGGAGGCAAGCTGTGGTGAAAATATTTTAGCCGGGGGAAGTATAAACCTTTCGACTCTCTCCAGAGTTCAAGGATATTGGAAGAAAGTTTTCACCAACGCAGCAGTAATGGGAAAAAGCAAAAGGGGGAGGAGGGGAGGAAGAGGGCGGAGGGGTCAGGTTGCAAATCAAAATGGAGCCAAAAACTCTCTGTTCAGTGTTCAGAGCTCCCTGCGTTTTGGCCACGATCAAATAAACACACAATGTAAACTTGTTGATACGGTGTGTAGGGTTGGGTGGGTTGTCCCCTTACTCCTTAATAGTTTGGCAGCTGAACAAACAACAAAGCCGACGTGGCTGGGGAATCTGGGTCAATCGGAATATATAATGGTAGGTGGGATCACTACCTCACTAATGCACGGATGAAAGTCAATGCTAATGAAATTATAGAAATTAGTTTTTAATTAGTTCCCCCTTGTCTCTGTGTTCGAGGCGCGCGGGCTGTAGTTGGCGACGACCTTGATTCTGATATCTGAGACGAGGTACACTAGAATGCACGCCACGGAACTCTGTGGTAGGCAATTAAAACAACTCTTGTGAAGTAACGCGGCGGCCCTGATATCTCCCAGCTCAGCACTCCCCCAGTCTTTGGAGTTGAGGGCTAATGGTATTGCCTTGCTTCACCTGGAAAACAAACGTGGACCGAGGCCAAACTTTGAAGAGTCTAAGGCCCCCTCTATCTTGACACTTAATCTGTCGAGAGCAGTTGGAAAGTCACACACGTGTCTAGGCTAGTGACGTTGTTAGTAAAACAACTAAATTATAACTTCATTCAACATAATGTGTGTGGTATGTGTGCTTTACCACGCACTCGTAATCATCCCACATTCTTTGTGGAGTGGTGTTCCTCCGTGCCTGGCTACATGGCGAAGCAGATTTGGCCGTTCTATCGGAGGTAATTAACCTAGCTTATTCACACAGATCTGGGGGAGGATTGTGGAACCGGAGCCTTTCCTGGAGAGGAGGGGAATGACAAGAAGCTTGCTCCCATCCAGTCCTTTTGCCATTGATTCAAAAATACATATTTAATTTGACAGCTTGTGTAGTATAATTCTGTCTTCGTTCATGTCACAGGACTGTACAGTACATTCGGAAAGTATTCAGGCACCCTTTATTTTTCCCACTTTGTTACAGTACAGCCTTATTCTAAAATGGATTAAATTAATTGTTTGCCTCAATCTACACACAATACCCCATAATGACAAAAATAAAACAGATTTGTAGAATTTTTTGCAAATTTACTATGAGACTCGAAATTGAGCTCAGGTACATCCTGTTTCCATTGATCATCCTTGAGATGTGGTAAATTCAATTGACTGGACATGATTTGGAAAGGCACACACCTGTCTATATAAGGTCTCACAGTTGACAGTGCATGTCAGAGCAAAAACCAAGCCATGAGGTCGAAATAATTGTTTGTAGAGCTCCGAGACAGGATTGTGTCGACGCACAGATCTGGGGAAGGGCACCAAAATATTTCTGCAGCATTGAAGGTCCCCAATAACACAGTGGCCTCCATCATTCTTAAATGGAAGAAATTTGGAACCACCAAGACTCTTCCTAGAGCTGGCCGCCCGGCCAAACTGAGCAAATCGGGGAGAAGGGCCTTGGTCAGGGAGGTGACCAAGAACCAGATGGTCACTGACAGAGCTCCAGAGTTCCTCTGTGGAGATGGGAGAACCTTCCAGAAGGACAACCATCTCTGCAGCACTCCACCAATCAGGCCTTTATGGTAGAGTGGCCAGACGGAAGCCACTCCTCAGTAAAAGGCACATGACAGCCCACTTGGAGGCACCTAAAGGACTCTCAGACATTTGAGAAACAAGATTCTCTGGTCTGATGAAACCAAGATTGAACTCTTTGCCCTGAATGCCAAGTGTCACGTCTGGAGGAAACCTGGCACCATCCCTACGGTGAAGCATGGTGGTGGCAGCATCATGCTGTAGGAATGTTTTTCAGCGGCATGGACAGGGAGACTAGTCAGGATCGAGGGGGGAAATGAACGGAGCAAAATACAGAGAGATCCGTGATGAAAACCTTCTCCAGAGCGCTCAGGACCTCAGACTGGGACGAAGGTTCACCTTCCAACAGGACAGCGACCCTAAGCACACAGCCAAGACAACACAGGAGTGGCTTCGGGACAAGTCTCTGAATGTCCTTGAGTGGCCCAGCCAGAGCCCGGACTTGAACCCGATCGAACATCTCTGGAGAGGGAAAAAACTATTTAATCAATTTTAGAATAAGGCTGTAACGTAACAAAACGTGGAAAAAGTCAAGGGGTCTGAGTACTTTCGGAATGCACTGTAAATATGTTGCCCAGGAATATACTGTATATTGAGTTCACTATATAGCAAAGACATGGGTCGGAAGGTGACAGCAATAACATGTGAGAAGAGGGAGATGGAGGCCTGAAGAGTGGCACTGGGTGACTTATGAGACACGCAAGGGACGGGTGCTACATACCACATTCATTGTGTGTGAGCGTGTGTGTGTGTGTGTGTGTGTGTATGTGGCAGTGGAGACTTACTGCACTGGTGGCCTTGCAGTGTGATGTCCTTGATGGCCAGTAGGCCTCGTTGTCCTGTGCTCACCACCTCAAATGCAATCTGCAGAGGGGAGGAGAGGAGAGAAAGAGAAGGGGTGAGAGGTTGGCAGTTGGCACAAACAAACAGCATCCTCAGTGCACTTCCTGTGATCATAAAGAAGGCTCCCATCATCCTATTCAAGGATGCGTCCCAATGCTCTAGCCTTCTCCTAACGAAGGGGTCCATAATCTTTTTCTCTCAGGCCCCCCTTCCAGCATTGGGGGACATCCCTCGCCCCTCGCCCGCCCCCGCGCACGTGCGCCACATCTATTTCTATGGAAACAAGCACTGTTCATGACACAAACTGTTCACACCCCTCTTGTTGGCAGAGAGAACATTTAACAGGTTTAAAGCTTATTTCCTGCAATTCTACACATTTTGTCATGGGGTGCAGAGAACATTTTGCAGTTTTAAAGCACATTTTCTTGCAATTCTATACATGTTGCCATGTCTAATGTGTTTTCATGTGATATTTGAGTGACTCAAACATTACAACAAAATCTATGGTCCCACAGTTTGGGAACCACTTTCATAAAGTGTGCACTTGTCTTGAACACTCTCTGTCACAGATTTAAAACCATCAAATTGGTGTAAGCGTCGGTTGGAGGGAGTTTTCACCATTGATAATAAATCCATGTCAGGGAACGTGCAAGTGCACTTCGGGAGAAGAGCAGAGAATGGGAAGGTAGACATAGACAACACTCCTGTGCTCCCATTCATTGAACATCTAGTTAGAGGAGGGAGAAGCTGGCAGCTGGTACAGTTTAAGGGGCCCCGGCCAACGCGTTCAGGTTTCAAACATAGCTCATGAGGCAGGGAGGCGGAGGGGGGAAAGGATTGGGTTACTGTTACATGGACCCTTTCCTTGGACCGTTTTCAAACAATGGGGCCTGAGTCATCATGGCTTCCAGAGAGCATGCTTTAGCCATGAGGCATGTTATGTGGGTTGGATCTCCACTGTTTGAGGGTGCACACCTCGTAAAGATCAACCTAATCATTTGAATGTAAAAAAAAAAAAAGTGTTCTTGTACAGTGTCTCCTCCTCCATTTCCCACGGGTAGGAGGAGGGAGGGGAATGGTAGAGAGTGTCTGGAGTCATGGTTTCTATGACAGGGTGTCTGTATCGTGTGTTGTTTTTTTAACGGCTGCACCTGCGAGGGACTATATTTGCCACGTCAGCTCTGTTGCGTTACCACGGTGACGAATAGAGCGGCCGAATCAAGTTCTCACACTTCTGACCTTGCGGTCCACTTCAGAAGGGCCCCCCCCGCCCCCCCGGAGGCCACATTCCATGGCCCTTATCTCTCAGGAAACAACTGGTTAAAGACGCAGGGGCCGCCTTCCTGTTCTGGCAGCACGCCCACCCCACTTGGTTTACATCAGAGCTTTTCTATGGGCCAGAAAACGGGCCAGTGTGACCTCTCTTTCTGGGGAACCTCCATCCCTTCTTCATTCCATAAAGTTGTTCCCTTTGCACTAGTCACCTTGTCCTTGTTCCCTCTCCTTCATGGATTTGAGACAACTGGGCCGCTGTAAACAATGCTGAGACCTAGTTGCCACCATATTGTTTTAAACTATCCAGTACCATTTGATCAGTGATGGGAGCAAGGGCAGAAGGGAAGGAAACAACGTTGTGGTATGAAACACACCCCCTCTGTAATAGTTGTGAGTATCTCACTTGACTCGGTAACGGACGACAGAAACGTTAACGGACGACAGAAACGGTAACGGACGACAGAAACGGTAACGGACGACAGAAACGAGGTCAAGAGAGACAACGGTCCGTTGGCGGTCGAGGTCAAGCAGACAGATATGATCAAGGGTGTAAAGTGCAGCGTTCAAAGTTCCTGAACAACAAAAACAAACACTTAAGATAACATAACTATGTGGGGCCCAGATATCAGGTTTGTAGATGCAAAAATACCAAAACAAAACAAATGTCTGGGGAGACTACAATATTGAAAACTGAAAAACCAAAAAGCGTGGCCTTGTACTCTAAACTCAAAACAGTCAAGGGGGTTTCAAAGCCTTCTCTGGCAGACTCATGCATTTCTGCTTACATTCCTTGTGAGGTATTAGAACCCTAAAGCAGATGATGTCCCAAGGACACAAATCAACTTAGAGGAGATAGCAACACTATAGGCTATGCATTACTTCCTGGAAGAAAACACTGCTCCAATTCTAGCCATGATTATGTTCAAACTCCTTCAATACAGCAGATCCTGTGAATGGTAGGCTTCATCCCAAATAGTACCTTATTCCCTATATAGGACCTTGTTCGAAAGTAGTGCACTATATAGGGAATAGGGTGCCATTTGGGACTCATAGATGTGTGCATGCGTACCTCATACCAGGCTGAAGTATGGAGCTCAGAATTATGAATGGATCTACTGTGTCTATTCTTGTGGCTCCACTCATCATGCCTACCACATCAGCTGCTGTAGGATGTATTGTTGAGGGACCATACCTACTCCAATAGAACCTATTTAAATATGGCCTTTGTGTGTTACAAGGGAGGGCCCAACCGCACCAGTCCCAATGCCCCGTGAACAAATAGGATGAAATGAGAGTCATTAGCCATGAAATAACATTGTTGAGCTGAGGCCAAATGAGATGCCTTTAATAAAAAATCAAATGTGTTTTAATAGATTTGTCCCTCTCCTCCCCTCTCTCTTGCTTCCTTTTGAGCGATGGCAGAAGCCTCGGCCGCTATTTACGCCTAATTTTCAAAAAGGAAATAAAAAGCAAACGGCAGCATGCAAAATGTCACGATGTGCCGCCGGGGTGATTAAAACTGACGTTGTTAATGTTTGTTGCCGTGGTGATGCTAAGCAACCCACTCGACCATTTGTGTTTAGGTTAATCTTCTTCTTTAGCTGCACCTGGTTAATGAGCTCAATTAGCCATGATAATGTTCATGTGGTTTGTGGGGGCTAGAGAAATAGGTTTGCTTTTAATAATATGCCATTTAGCAGACGCTTTTATCCAAAGCGACTTACAGTCATGCGTGCATACATTTTTTTTTTTGTGTATGGGTGGTCCCGGGGATCGAACCCACTACCTTGGCGTTACAAGCGCCGTGCTCTACCAGCTGAGCTACAGAGAGGAGAGAGGACCACGAGTAGTGCTCCTCCGAGGTGTGTGTGCATGTATATTGCTTTACCTCATGGCGTCCTTAGTGGAACTTCAGGTTCACCACATCTTTTACAAAAAGTATTGTCAGTAAGTTGTTGAAACTTCCTAAGAACAAAAGGCTGACCTCTCATGCATGTGTAATAGCAGACGGTGAAGAAAGGACCCTTCCTTCCTCTCACCCTGTTCATTAAATACTGATGCGATGTCGCCCGAGTGTTCCTTTACGGTTCACCTGGTAATTGTGATTGTGTCTCAAATTGGAATTGGAATAACAGAGCAGGTGGAGATGAACAACGCAAAATGCCAGGATCAAGATCAGAGTGTGCCGGGCTGGGGAAGACAATTACCATATTCGAAATGCACGGCGTAATTAATTAAAAGTTTCTCAAATGCGCCCCAACCATTGCAATGTAATTAGACCTGTGCTGATAGACCTGCATTGTAAACTGAGGGGAGCGAAAACCATACGATGTAATTACAAAATAAGAGACAAAGTAATTTCTGAATACCAGGTGGTTTTCATTTTGACAAACACTTAAAGATACTGTGCAATTACAGAAAGCCCATAATTACTTGCTACATTGCTAATTGGGTATAGAGCTTTGAAGATGACGCCTTTCCATTGTTCATCTGAGAGAGTAATAGGAAGTCACAACTCTCAAGAGAGAGACGCTCCTTCTGCACGGTGCCTCGGTGAAGCAACAGATGCCGGTGATTTCTCTTGGGAAATGTGGAGATGTATTTATCACTCTTTACCATCGGTCTCTCTAGGGAAAACCTCACAGGCGCGTGTAGGATGTGTATAGGATGTAGAGTGTGTGTGACCTTGTGTGGGAGGAAACCAAATATTTGGCGTGAACGGTAATTGCCTCGGTTCGAAATCCACAGCTCTGCAGCCTGACGGCACGATGATGCACACAAAAGGAGTTTAATTTTCAGAGAGGAGGAGAAATATTGGAGCGTGCTAATAGAAAGTGGTTTGACCTCAGGACACCTTGGAGACTGTTTACTGTACTGCCATGGAGCTGCACTGAGAAAACATGGACTCTGTCAGAGTTTAATATTATGCCCTGCTAATGGACAGTGTTTAAAGATGGCTCGCGTGCTGGGAAGATGTCCCGACTTGCAGGGATCTGATGGGTTCTTATCTCCACCCACGTTACCACTTCATCAGTCTGGATGTACAGCCCCCAGAGGAAAATAACACACTGTCTACCGTTTCCTAACTGCCCACAGTACAACAGGACATTGACTTGAACAAAACTTTACATTTCCTGAACAGTAGGGCCCTCACTGACAACTCTACCCCTTGTTCTATGTGCCCCTTTATAGCACCAGCCCCATCTTCTTCATCCCACCTCACCTGGTAGAAGTTGGGCCAGAAGGTGCTGACAGCCAGTTCCACCTGGCGCCAGGTGGGGTAGGCGGGCCCTGAGGCGTTCCACACAGGGATGCCCTGCGGACTGTTGTTCTCCTTGACATAGACATTGAGCTGGCCCGGGTTGGCACCCTCGCGCTGGCCCGCTACGTAGTACTGGAAGATGAGGCAGTGGGTGTCGTTCTCCTTGAGCTGGGGCATAAGCAACTGGGCCTTCTGGCCCGAGAAACGTCCGCTGGTGTTGACCATCATGAAGGCCGAGTCTGGGGGAGCGGAGGGAGCGAGAGAAGAGCAGGGTTAGTCATGAGATGGCCACAGCATGACCTCTACTGAAAATACTAATATCTACAAATGGCATGAATAACTCGACTAGAAATCACATTTATTTAAAGCGGGAATCAGCAGTTGAAACATCGCTTTATCCCATGCCCTTGTTTCGGTAAAAAGCTGAGGGATCGGGCTGGAGAAATGTAACCACTCAAATTCATAGACAGACTTATGGAATCAAAGACTGACCATCCACGATATCAAAATTATAGTTTTAACCATGCTTTGAGGCTATAATGTTTGTTAACTTTTTTTTTTTTTTACAAACATTGGAGTAAAGGAAGCTTATATTTTGGGTTCTGATGGGGTAAGACAGTTGAACGAAGCTCATGAGGAAGTTATATTCTTCAAGAATCAAATGGGTACATATAATTAATTTATAAGTCCAAAAATGAATGCAGCAACTGCAGATCGGCCCTTTAAGATAACAGAGATTCATACGTTTTCAATGAGCATGAGTTACACCCACACGTTCAATTATGACAGTTTAAGTTTCAATATTAATTAGACAGGGCAAGTCATTAGGTGAGGTCATCCAATACCCATAGTTTCTGAATGGCCATGTCATGAACAAACACATTTGACAGCCGACGGTAGGTACAGTACAATAGGTGCTGCTTTCAACGTGTGGCATAATCAGCAGGCTATGTGCTTGTAGAAGATAACTTGACCTGCTGGATTCAGAAACAGGAAATATGACCTCAGCACAGCGAACACGGCACATACTGTATTTTTATAACCATATCCAAGTCTACCACTTAAGTTGATGACAATGAAGGAAGGCTTGGCATTATGACAAGACTAAATCATGGCTAATAAGTTAATACAGTTTGAATCCAAGTGCACAAAGGTGTGAACGGTTTGCTCCAGACAGAATCTTTATTACCATGACAAAAAGGAAACAGGCATGAAGAGAATATAAAGAGGAAGAAAGGACGTCTGCCTCCGTCAGAAGAAAGGACGTCTGCCTCCGTCAGAAGAAAGGACGTCTGCCTCCGTCAGAAGAAAGGACAGTTAATGAATAACCCTGATGTGACATTAAGAGAACCTTGCCCATCCTGGCAACCCTTCCTGACTATTGACTCTTGGTCCTCTGTGGACACAGTCTTGAAAGGCCCCGGTGCACTCCCAGCTCATTTAAAAGGGTATTTTCAACATTTTTTTTTTATGGGCAAAAAGTGAAGCGTGGAGTTTGTTTTACTGCAAAAGCCCCTCGGCAGTTGTTCTGGCTCGTGTACGAGGTGTTCATTATCTATACAGACTGGTTTTCTGGAGCCGAGGTACAAGTCTATATTTATCTCTACAGTACTGTACAGCATTATTTGAAAAATAAGAGTGACATAAAAAAACTAATATTTATACAGGGGCATATCGTGTGGAGTGGAATGACCCACCAACAATGAATTAGAATTCTCATAGAAATTCTCCTCACTAAGTGCGGTATGCCCAAACAGCACTGTGGAAAATCTAAAAGTCTCAAGTGTCACTAATGTATACAGCTCCATTCCATCAATTTCTAGCTTTTTCAGAAACCCTGCTTTTCCCTATTGAGGGCTCAGTCTGTAACATCGCACGTCATGCACTAAAAGCCTAGATGATGGGGATAGTGAAGGATTGGGGGGGGGGGGACCCTGAGTGGAGAAGAGAACAGAGAACGGGGAAGGGGTCACTTCGTCCCTGGCCTTCCTTCCCCACTTCCATTAAAACCTGGAGAACGCGCTGTGCCATGGCAACGTTGAAGTGCTCAGCACATGGGGCTTCAGCCTCTCATTAGTCCATCTGTGCTTAGGTGTTGGCCTTCCGGGGCTAGAGTGCTGAGCGGGAGGAGGAGTGGGAGGAATCGATACGGTCTGGAGGTAGTCTAGGGTACACAAGGGACAAATCCAGTAGGGACCGATGGGCGCCCTTGACACACACCACTTTTGAGGTTGAGGGCCGTTATTGAAAAAGCTCTCCAATTTTCTCATTTTAATTACCAAGGCAGTAGCTTAGACAGTGAAAGGGTTGGCGAAACAAGAAGAGTTTGTATTGAATGGATCTCTGACGTTATTCAAGGCCGGTCATGTTTTCTCGATGATTGGGGTACTACGTTGGGACAAACACCCTCGTTTAGGTATATTTAGTCCACTGTAAAAAGAGCTGTGGCCTTAAACATTCAACCTCTCCCTACTGTTTGCAATGCTCTGACGGATCTGAGGCCTTCAACTTAGAAGGTTAAATTATTTTCAACAAGAGCCATCTACTCAGGTGGTGAACAAAAGAGACGTTCAAGAGCAACCAGAGTTAGTGCTAACAAGCAGATGTACTGCTGTACACAAGTTGTACTGTAGTTGTAGCTCCAACTTGTAGTACAGGAGGAATAAATCAGTCATCCAAGGTGAGTCAGTCCCTAGCGCCAGTGTCATCCGTAGGTTGGCATATGCACGGACTCACTGCCTTCGGAAAGTATTCAGACCCCTTGACTTTTCCAAATGTTGTTAAATTACATCCTTATTCTACAATGGATTTTTTTTAATCCTCAGCGATCTACACACAATGACGAAGCGAAAACAGGTTTTTAGAAATATTTGCAAATGTATTAAAAATAAAACACAGAAATATCTTATTTACATAAGTATTCAGACCCTTTGCTATGAGACTCGAAAATTAAGCTCAGGTGCATCCTGTTTCCATTGATCATCCTTCAGATGTTTCTTCAACTTGATTGGAGTCCACCTGTGGTAAATTCAATTAATTGAACAAGATTTGGAAAGGCACACAACTGTCTATAAAAAGGTCCCACAGTTGACAGTGCATGTCACAGCAAAAACCAAGCCATGGGATCGAAGGAATTGTCTGCAGAGCTCCGAGACAGGATTGTGTCGAGGCACAGATCTGGGCAAGGGTACCAAAACATTTCTGCAGCATTGAAGGTCCCCAAGAACACAGTGCCCTCCATCATTCTAAAAATGGAAGAAGTTTGGAACCACGAAGACTCTTCCTAGAGCTGGCCGCCCGGCCAAACTGAGCAATCGGGGGAGAAGGGTCTTGGTCAGGGAGGTGACCAAGAACCTCATGGTCACTCTGACAGAGCTCTAGAGTTCCTCTGTGGAGATGGGAGAACATTCCAGAAGGACAACCACCTCTGCAGCACTCCACCATTCAGGCCTTTATGGTAGAATGGTCAGACGGAAGCCACTCCTCAGTAAAAGGCACATGACAGCCCGTTTGGAGTTTGCCTAAAGGCACCTAAAGACTGTCAGACCATGAGAAACAAGATTCTCTGGTCTGATGAAACCAAGATTGAACTCTTTGGCCTGAATGCCAAGCGTCACATCTGGAGGAAACCTGGCACCATCCCTACGGTGAAGCATGGTGGTGGCAGCATCAGGCTGTGGGGATGTTTTTCAGCAGCAGGGACTGGGAGACTAGTGAGGATCGAGGCAAAGATGAACAGAGCAAAGTACAGAGAGATCCTTGATGAAAACCTGCTCCAGAGCGCTCAGGACCTCAGACTGGGGCGAAGGTTCACCTTCTAACAGGACAACGACCCTAAGCACACAGCCAAGACAATGCAGGAGTGCCCTCGGGACAAGTCTCTGAATGTCCTAGAGTGGCCCAGCAAGAGCCATTTTAGAATATGGCTGTAACTCAACAAAATGTGGAAAAAGTCAAGGGGTCTGAATACTTTCTGAATGCACTGTAATTACACAGAAAACTACAATCCAATGACTTAACCTCTCTCTCCCTGGCTGTAGTATTAATAAGACAGAGGCTCCCCTCCAGTGTCGTGTCCAGTCTTGTGCATTAAAGTGTACCTTTTCCCACTTACAGTGGGGAAAAAAGTATTTAGTCAGCCACCAATTGTGCAAGTTCTCCCACTTAAAAAGATGAGAGAGGCCTGTAATGTTCATCATAGGTACATGTCAACTATGACAGACAAATTGAGGAAAAAAAATCCAGAAAAACACATTGTAGATTTTTTATGAATTTATTTGCAAATTATGGTGGAAAATAAGTATTTGGTCACCTACAAACAAGCAAGATTTCTGGCTCTCACAGACCTGTAACTTCTTCTTTAAGAGGCTCCTCTGTCCTCCACTCGTTACCTGTATTAATGGCACCTGTTTGAACTTGTTATCAGTATAAAAGACACCTGTCCACAACCTCAAACAGTCACACTCCAAACTCCACTATGGCCAAGACCAAAGAGCTGTCAAAGGACACCAGAAACAAAATTGTAGACCTGCACCAGGCTGGGAAGACTGAATCTGCAATAGGTAAGCAGCTTGGTTTGAAGAAATCAACTGTGGGAGCAATTATTAGGAAATGGAAGACATACAAGACCACTGATAATCTCCCTCGATCTGGGGCTCCACGCAAGATCTCACCCCGTGGGGTCAAAATGATCACAAGAACGGTGAGCAAAAATCACAGAACCACACGGGGGAACCTAGTGAATGACCTGCAGAGAGCTGGGACCAAAGTAACAAAGCCTACCATCAGTAACACACTACGCCGCCAGGGACTCAAATCCTGCAGTGCCAGACGTGTCCCCCTGCTTAAGCCAGTACATGTCCAGGCCCGTCTGAAGTTTGCTAGAGTGCATTTGGATGATCCAGAAGAGGATTGGGAGAATGTCATATGGTCAGATGAAACCAAAATATAACTTTTTGGTAAAAACTCAACTCGTCGTGTTTGGAGGACAAAGAATGCTGAGTTGCATCCAAAGAACACCATACCTACTGTGAAGCATGGGGGTGGAAACATCATGCTTTGGGGCTGTTTTTCTGCAAAGGGACCAGGACGACTGATCCGTGTAAAGGAAAGAATGAATGGGGCCATGTATCGTGAGATTTTGAGTGAAAACCTCCTTCCATCAGCAAGGGCATTGAAGATGAAACGTGGCTGGGTCTTTCAGCATGACAATGATCCCAAACACACCGCCCGGGCAACGAAGGAGTGGCTTCGTAAGAAGCATGTCAAGGTCCTGGAGTGGCCTAGCCAGTCTCCAGATCTCAACCCCATAGAAAATCTTTGGAGGGAGTTGAAAGTCTGTGTTGCCCAGCGACAGCCCCAAAACATCACTGCTCTAGAGGAGATCTGCATGGAGGAATGGGCCAAAATACCAGCAACAGTGTGTGAAAACCTTGTGAAGACTTACAGAAAACGTTTGACCTGTGTCATTGCCAACAAAGGGTATATAACAAAGTATTGAGAAACTTTTGTTATTGACCAAATACTTATTTTCCACCATAATTTGCAAATAAATTCATAAAAAATCCTACAATGTGATTTTCTGGATTTTCTTTTCTCATTTTGTCTGTCATAGTTGACATGTACATATGATGAAGATTACAGGCCTCTCTCATCTTTTTAAGTGGGAGAACTTGCACAATTGGTGGCTGACTAAATCCTTTTTCCCCACTGTAATTCAGATGAAAACGCAGAGCAGGGTGTTACCACCCTGCCCTCTCATTTCCCAGGCAACTCCATTGTTGATCGCCTCTGGCCTGCGGCTCCGAGAGGGGTGATTTGATCATTCATAATCAAAATAATCATGGCATTGTGTCAAGGAGCCCAGACAACTCAGACAGTCTCCGGGATTGTGTTTAAGGTTGATAGAACTTTAGTGGGGTGGCGGTAATCCTTTTTAGAAATGGTGGTTCCCCCACTCCTTTTAAGAGTCTTTAAAACCACTGGGCTCATAGTTGGTATCAACGGCTGTTTAGTCATTTCATGGGAACGAGTCCTCACTGCTCACCAAAAGACCCTTGTAAATCAGTTCAGCTGACGGTACCTACTACTACTACATTCCAGGTGGCTCATATATTCCATGTTTCTTTTACTTGACACACAGAGGTATGATATCTTCTGTTGACAGACACATCTTCCAACACCCAGACCACAACCAAATCCGTTCCCAACCTCATGTTATACTATCAACCTCCAAAGCTCAGATGACACCACTCTGTCCCTACAAAGATACTAGTACATCTGGCGATTACCACGACCAAGCTCCATTCAGAGCACAGGTTCCCACGGCCACCAAATCACCGGTGTCAGCCATTTCTCCCAATTAATTTCATATTCCAAAATTTGAGATAAATATTTTAATGGGATCTTTTATTTCAGCTCATGAAACATGGGACCAACACTTTACATGTTGCGTTTATATTTTTGTTCAGTATAGAAACAGTTTAGGAGACAGTGGTGCAGAGCACCATTTTCTTGGCAGCCGTATCAGAAAAATGCTGCTTCCTCAAGGGAGTGTAGTCTTTCATGACTCATTAGTTAACTTCTAACTCCATCCTTGACATATCTAAACTAGGCCTTTTAATATTGAGTCCTCTCTAATGTGCCTTCAGAGCATAGTGTTTAGCTGAACGTTGGCATCTAGCCAACAGGTATATATGCCTGTCATTAGAATACCTCCTTATTACGTTGCCATGATGGGAAGAACACTTTCCTTCCTTTCCAACTCGCTATCTATATTTGAGTGAGAGGGACACCTTTTATAAGTGGAGGCCTACTCTCTACCTGGTTGCATTGAAACGACTACTAGAAACACCAGAGCACTTTCAAGGGATTCTTAGCCTCTTATTTTCAGAGCTGTCATATTCCAGGAGGAAAAGAAACAGAAGAGACACTGTTACACCATTTGAATTTCAGACAGAAGTTGGTGTGCTATTAGGGAGGCTCAACGTAATATGAAGTAGTGCTGAGTGATTAGTGCTTTTTGAGGTCGGTTCGGTTTTCAATTGATTATGCATTATGAAATGACATTAAAATGAGTTTAGAGCTTTGGTATAGAAATTCCAAAGCCCAAAATAGTTTACATTCAATTGCCAAAACATGAAAAATATTATATCGTCTCTGTCAGCAGGTCCACGTGGTTGAAAAATAGGAAATTACTATAAAATAATCAAATATTTCAGCTGTGTATTTTACTTAGTTTTTATTTGCTGACTTTATTATTTGTAATTCCTTAAAGTCATCATCTCATCATCTCTGCTTAGGCAGTAGCAGCCAGCCAGACCATCATCTCTGCTTAGGCAGTAGCATCCAGCCAGACCATCATCTCTGCTTAGGCAGTAGCAGCCAGCCAGACCATCATCTCTGCTTAGGCAGTAGCAGCCAGCCAGACCATCATCTCTGCTTAGGCAGTAGAAGCCAGCCAGACCATCATCTCTGCTTAGGCAGTAGCAGCCAGCCAGACCATCATCTCTGCTTAGGCAGTAGCAGCCAGCCAGACCATCATCTCTGCTTAGGCAGTAGAAGCCAGCCAGACCATCATCTCTGCTTAGGCAGTAGTAGCCAGCCAGACCATCATCTCTGCTTAGGCAGTAGCAGCCAGCCAGACCATCATCTCTGCTTAGGCAGTAGCAGCCAGCCAGACCATCATCTCTGCTTAGGCAGTAGCAGCCAGCCAGACCATCATCTCTGCTTAGGCAGTAGAAGCCAGCCAGACCATCATCTCTGCTTAGGCAGTAGTAGCCAGCCAGACCATCATCTCTGCTTAGGCAGTAGCAGCCAGCCAGACCATCTAACAAGATCTCTGAGCTCTCCGTCATCCTATTTAGCTAGCCTAGCCTGCACCTAGCTTAGAGGTTAAGAGCGTTGTGCCAGTAACCGAAAGGTCGCTGGTTCTAATCCCCGAGCCGACTAGGTGAAAAATCTGTCGATGTGCCCTTGAGCAAGGCACTTAACCCTAATTGCTCCTGTAAGTCGCTCTGGATAAGAGCGTCTGCTAAATTACCAATTATTATTTATTTACCTAAGTATGTTGCAGAGCTGTCTGACAAAATCATTTTCCTAGTTCTGTAAAGTAGATAAGTCATACTTTCACGAACTCATTGTAGTTTTCTCGTGAATGATTTGATTTCTCTCTAGAGAAATGGCACGTTGGGCTCACAACAACAAAAATACTAAATGGAATAGAGGTAATTGAACTAATGGTGAATTTTAGTTAAACGCTCAGCAGTAATATGAAGTGATACTGGAATATAAAGTGTTCTGGATTTCTCCGTCCCCATGTTTCTTCAATACTATTTAACCTGCAGCACACTGTGCTAATAGCATCTATTTGTAAAAATAAAATAAAAAATAAAGAGGTTGTTTTACTGTTAATAATGTTTATAAGTATTTTGTTACAATAAATTATTCACCCTCTTTATCTCAAGGGGACATGAAATAAATGTCTGACTATACAAGCATATTTTGCTGTTATGTCAACATAACAGTATTGAGGTGTAAAAGTTGCATGAGACCCAAGGTAACACACTTCCGATTTCATTCAACTTTGCATTTGTGTCACTTACAATGAACTATCCATTCATGACTGTAATGTTAAAACCTTGTTTTTGTGCTGTGTGTGTTAGTTATGATATCAGGTATCAGCCTCCTCTAGTGCAAGGTGGTCTGGACCTGAATCCAGTTGCTAAGCTCTCCGATACACTTGAGAGCCTTTAGTGGCACCAAACATGTGAGAAATGTGAAAAAACCTTGGCTTTCTGAAAAGGCAATTACGCCTGCATTGTAACTAATGGAGTTGGCATGGGAAGAACATTACACACCTGGCATGTGCCGTTCCTGTCCCCCCATTAGACTAACAAAACAGTTTTTTCACCCTTGAAAATATAGAAGGCAATCTGTTGTCGATTTGTCTGCTACAAGTATTCTGTCACCCAATCAGCACCTCTACTGGCATCATTTGTAGTGTTGCACTCGAGGATGACACTCGCTAACCGACGCAGCTGAGTTTACCCTTGGTGCTCAAGGGCTGCCGGAGAGACGGGCCTTATTTGTCATGAGATACACCGCAGCAGGTAGAGACCTTGGCGCTTGGCTTCTGAGTGTTCGCCAAGGGTGAAATCACCAGTATGGTAAGAGAGGGAGGACTCTATTGTAGGTGCACTACTTGAACACCTGTCATTACATTATATCGGTATCCTCACCATCTCGCCTGACAGTGTAAATAGTAGGCTAGTTTTTCCTAAGGTCAAGAGGATCAAACTGAACCAGTTTAGTTGGGAACCTAAGAGCCAGAAGCCAAGACTACACGTTTCAGTTTCTTCTGAGTTTTGAAAACCTGACCTGATTTAAAAAGCATCTAACTAACGCAGGAATTCACACAGCGAGTCTCACTTGGGATATAAACACAACTCACACAGCTGTGAGACACATGATCCTCACCACTCGTACCAGTGGTGAAAAACCCCATTAGCTAGCCTAGATTTTCTCCATAGCTTAGCAGTTATTTAACGTATCCCTCTCCACCTTTTACTTAATGTGACCATGCAATGGAGGCTCTGCTTACACTGCGTAATTTGCTAACTATTTTTGAGGCACATTAGGGCCAGATTGTTTCTATGGATTGAGAGAGACAGAGGAGAGGAAGGAGAGACAGACAAGACAGAGGAGAGGAAAGAGAGATAGGAGAGGAGAGCGTGCAAGAAAAAAAGGATTTTTTTTGTTGCAATTTCCAGCTCCCATTATGAGCGTGTATGGACCTCGTCAGATGTCCCCCCCCCCCCCCCCCCCCCCTCCCCCCCCCCCCCCCCCCCCCTCTCTCTCTCTCTCTCTCTCTCTCCTCTCTCTCTCTCTCTCTCTCTCTCTCTCTCTCTCTCTCTCTCTCTCTCTCTCTCTCTCTCTCTCTCTCTCTCTCTCTCTCTCTCTCTCTCTCTCTCTCTCTCTCTCTCCTCTCTCTCTCTCTCTCTCTCTCTCTCTCTCTCTCTCTCTCTCTCTCTCTCTCTCTCTCTCTCTCTCTCTCTCTCTCTCTCTCTCTTAAACGTGTGAGAGAGGATCAGTGCAAGGGGGGGTCTGAGGCAGCAGGAGAGGGGGGCGAGGAGACAATATTGTCAATGCAATTGTCTTGTTGGTTCCACTCCAGCAGAATTTTTAAAGGCGTGTAAACAGCTCCCCGTGAGCCAGCGAGATTGGTAATGAGATTTTTCTACATGGGAGGAGACATCTCTCACTTAGAGCATGGATCAATGCCCCTTCGACTGGGAAAAGGATTAGAAAACTTGTATTTTAATCATTATCGTTTGGCCGTGCGCTGTCATTGGAGGCGCCATGCAATTGCATAAAAAAGAGGGGCGGGGACTGGGAGTAGAGTTTATTCTAATGCAGAGAGGGATCTTGGGAGACAGACAGGCTGAGACAGTTATGTGACAGCTAAACAACTGTCTCATAACTGTCTCAGCCTGTCTGTCTCCCAACTTTAGGAGCTAAGGGAAAGGAAAATGTACTATATGAACTTTATATGGCTTTTTCTTTTTTCCATCAACATTTTAAAGCCTGATCCAGAGATGGCTGGAAAATACATCTAGATGAGCATCTAGAAAAAAAAAAAAAAACTAATTTCAAATCAACTCTAGCGTCACTACTTGACAAAGCATGAGTCATATGGCTGCCATGATGACTTGCCAAAACAAATCCGAGCATACCAGCCTCCCTACAGCCAGATGTCTAGCTATGAAAGGCCCAGATCCTACAAGGCAGACTAATTCAAGGTCTCCATCATCTATTCCAACACACAACTTTAATCTCTACTCTTCATTGACTTTTAGAAGTACACAAATCAATAACAATTCATGGTTTCAAATGATACTCTGCCATGACAAACGAACGCTGCTATAACCTTGCATGCACTCATGCAAACATGTACGTCCACACACGGTTCATTCCCCATGGGATTCCGTTGATGAGCGTATTTGTTTAGAATCAGATAGGTTGTTCTCTTTCCATTTTCCTGTGCAGACTAATGAATGATTGAGGCTGGGGCTCAGGAGCAGAAGCAGGTGCTGCTCTTGTACCCAGGATATGCTGTCTCTCCACTTATTGATTAACCTTCACATGCAAAGTACTTTGTAAATTTAAGTTGGGGCTTATTGGAAATGGGATATGTGTAAGACCCGGTGATGAATAGCCAGAGTGTGTGTGTGTGTGTGGTGTGTGTGTGGGGGGGGGGTCTGATAATTGAGTATTGGCTCCTCGTTTCAATACGAACCACAGTGTAAATACTGTCAAGGAACGCAGACGATTCTCATTGAAAGGCCCTCATGAGGAAAATGATTGACTTGAACTTCACGATCCTAATAACCTTTACTAAGTGGACACCAGAATAGGGAACAACAATGATGCATGTAGAAACTTAGTATGGAATCATCCCGTTCATGAGCTATTCATGCCGAACGAAGGATAGACAGAAAACAGTCCAACCCTTCTTGAATATAATAACCATTCCAGTACAATGTTGCATTTTAAAAATGCAATTAGGAACACGGCAATAACATTACTTGCCTTGCTCTTAAATGGGTTCAATGAAACTGTAAAAAAAACAAAAATCCCAATTACTTTAGCAGGCAATGTATAACAAGGACCTTTCTACAATTGTTATGGTATTTGGAGACACTCAACATCAATACAAAATGAGTATTCGAATCTACCCGCTTAAGTTCATGAAGTAACTAACACGGTGAACAGGAGACCCAACAGCTCCAAGCCAGATGATTAGGCAGCGTCCTCCCTTTTCTCTCTCTCCCTCTTAAGAGAGAGGCCCTGTGGAATTCTGGGAAGGTTGGCTCCCCAGACTGGCAGGTGTCCATGACTTAGGGGCCGCACCGGTGACGCTGGACCGACCAACCATCCAACCTCACAGGTGCCAACCTCACCCTCACAGTGCCAGGTCTACAGCAGCTTTCATTTACAGCCAGGGTTAGGCTATTTGCGACATAGCAAGTCGTCCTCCTGCTATTTTCTGTACCTAAACACTTATATGTAAATGTTTCTTTCTGTTCTTCCTGAAACAACATTTACATACCGAACATGGGCAGCTCCTTTGGACTACATTAGCAGTTTTAATAGGGAAGAAGACCTTGAGATGGTCAGCAGCAGTGTCACTCACTACCCATGCCCAGTGAGCCTACAGCCCCCTCTAATGAACGCAATCACACAGTGACTAAGGACAGCAAAGCCTTTTAAAAATACGCTTTGGGTCGACAGAAGGAAGTATGATCGAGAGCGCTGCATTGATCATGCACAATCGGTCTCTGATGTTGTCTCACAGATTTCCTGCATGTGCAACTACTTTTGCAAATTAGGTTTCAGAGAGTTTAACAATCAAAGAAGATGCAGTGTGCCACAGCAGAAGGAGACACTAATAAATGTGGTATAGACTGTGTTGCTTTCATGTACGATTGCTTATTTGGCTCATTTATGGATCTGGAGCCTCAGTGTTTTAGACCAAACATATTTCAGATTATTTTATTTTGTGATATTGATATTTATTATCTATCCTGTTGCCTAGTCACTTTATCCCTACATACAGTGCGTTCGGAAAGTACTCAGACCCCTTGACTTTTTCCACATTTTGTTACGTTACAGACTTATTCTAAAATTGATTTAATTATGTTTTTTCAGCATCAATCTACACACAATTTAATCTATTTTAGAATGAGGCTGTAACGTAACAACATTTGGAAAAAGTCAAGGGGTCTCAATACTTTCCGAATGCACTGTATATGTACATATCTACCTAAATTACCTCGTACCCGTGCACATTGACTCGGTACTGGTATCCCGTGTATATCACAAAGTTATCATTACTCATCGTGTATTCATTCCTCGTGTTATTATTTTTCTATTATTTCTCTCTGCATTGTTGGGATTTCACTGTTTGTCTACACCTGTTGTTTCTGAGCACGTGACAAATAAAATTAGATTTGACTTTAAACATCCTCCCTGTACAACACAACAATAGTTTAAGACATGTCCTTTTTTCCAAGCACTTCTAGCTTGATAGAAAATAGGCCTCGACCTTGAGGATGTGTAAGGGAGTAATAGCATTAACATATTTCATTTTATCCCACAAATTGGAGGAGCCAAATCGAATCCACTCACTTAGACGACGGTATCTTTTCTAATTACGCAGTCAAAGTATGGAAGACTGTCCATAACTTGCCTTTTACATCTTTCATAATCACCACCCGGACCGGCTCCAATGTCTCCATCTCCTGCTGGAAGCCTTTACCTTTTTACCATGTCTCAATAACTTCATCTATTCCACTAAATACTGCATTAAAAAGAGCTCTCACATAATCTCCCCGGTCTCAACTCATTTAGCTCACAGGGAGTCTAGAGCGAGTGCTAATCAAAGAGCAGAGGTTGGAGGTATTATATATTTTTTTCA
This sequence comes from Coregonus clupeaformis, assembly GCF_020615455.1. Lineage (NCBI taxonomy): Eukaryota > Metazoa > Chordata > Actinopteri > Salmoniformes > Salmonidae > Coregonus > Coregonus clupeaformis. Next base: position 40,835,313 of record NC_059198.1, on the reverse strand, counting down.
ATGAGCTTTTTTCAGTAAACGACGGAGGGGCCGGCCGGCCAGTGCGGCATGCTGGATGTAATTTGCCGTAATGACTGCGGCGCTCATTATGGCCGAACGCTGCCAGGTCCTGAACTTGCAGATTATTACTGTGGTTGGATTTCAGCCGGAGAGGACCACTCTTCACACCTCCTGTTCCCCCTCCACACAGCCCTCCCAAACACTCTTCTCCCCCGTCCACCTCGAGCACTCAACTCCGTCCGCTAATATGATTCACGCAGAGGTCGCTCAGAGCGGGGCGAACGAACAACATTTTCCAAATGGGCGACGTGGAGGCCGGGGCAGCAAGCTCTCTCGCCACTCCAGGATTTGTGCCTCTAATTCCTTTCACATTTTAAAGAGGAGGAGTTTCAGCAGGTGCTGTGCACCTCGAGGTTAGTCAGAGTCTTAGCTGAGAACCCACTCCCAGAGAGTCTGTGTTGAGCATGCACTTTCGGGCACAATGTCAAATCAACCCCGACAGAGAACAAAGAAAAATAGTCCGAAAGCAGAGACTTGACAGAAAAGCCTAAATCCTCAACAAGAACCCACTGATTGCTGTGTATTATCAAAACATAGCAAGACTTTTCTGAATCACAATCTCAAGTCTGTAGTTTGGCTATGGTCTCGAAGGATTCAGCCTTTGACACGAACGTAATTAGTCACCACTAACAACACCCAAGGTGCCTACAACATAAGGTGCAGCAGAAACAATGTGGCACCTGCACTGCCAAGTCAGTGACTACGTCAAGGTGACAAATGACACAAATTAGCTCCATTGACCAGTAGTTGTTAATCAGAGTCCATTGTGTACAGGTAGTTTCTTCTCAAGTTGGTCAAGGCTGGTCTTTTAATGGAGTCTTTTTACCCAGGTCTCCAGTAACCCTGGCCGGTGCTTTTGTCTCACACACGTCAACAGCTTCCGTGGATTGTGTGAACGCTCCCCTGACAATGTTTCTGCCATGTTTACCATCTGTTTCCTTAGAAACCAACAGATAGGTCTAGTCAAAATAACATGGGGGGTACAGGGGTTTGGAAGCCTGACACCGAAAAGTAAATTGTGTTCTGATCAGATATGCATTTGCAATAATGGTGTGTCGCAAGTTCTCTATTGCGTGGGCCTTGATGTTCACCCCTTCCCTCCTCTGCCATGGTACAGAAGGGATATTTGCAGATATGATGTGGGAGGTCTTTGCGATAGCAAAGAGCCTGTGTCTTTGTGATCTATAAGAGGTATGCAGCCTTCGCTTCAGGGAACAACTGGTCGACTATTTATGGCTTATTTCCGAAGAACAGAGACCCACAGTTGTAGTGTCTTTCCTCTAGCGCCTCAGAGTTGTCATGGCTTGAGGCTTGCAGCTGATGGCGTGTATCATATAGTTATCAAAGTTTGATTGTGTTATACATAGGTAAAATCAATAGTTATACATCACATTGATCTCGTGGACTGTGGTTTTATAATGCAGATTATCAGTAGGTGAATAATGCATGAAGGTTGTGCCCTTTTTATTGATGGTGCTTCAGGTAGAAGCCAACTGATAATGGAAATTATTATAAAGTTGACTTTGTCCAACACGGCAACGGCGGCCAAAGCAATTTCATTCCCTCTTTCGTAGTGTGAAAGGTTGTCTTTCTCAACTCTTGGCTCTCTCAGCTAGCACAGAGCTACAACACACACTGGGGTCAGTACCACATTCCCAAACTCACTTCGCTTATTCCACCCTTCCCCTGGTGGAAATCTCATCAGTTATTTGTTGATTTGATCCCGGACATCCTTTCTGTATGGCCGGTCCTCGTCTCTCGTATCCTATCTTAATACTAAGACAGGGTAAGTGGATCACTCCTGTGTTCATCTTCCTGAGCTTCAGAGAAGCTTGATCGGACACATTCCTCCATTATACCCCTAGCCTCTCCCACAAACATACAGGCAGGCACGCACACACACACGAGCCTGATGCCTAAGCATCCAGGTGGGAGGGATGGGGGTTTTAGAGTTGAAGAAGATAAATGGAAGCCCTGTTTCTCTCATCTGTAGGGAATTCTTTGATTTGTTCAATTTAGACAGGAAATAATGAGCTGTTTTTCAACGGCTGCGGGACAGTCACGGAACGGTCCCTCCTTTTGACAAAAGAAAAGAGCTGAAGTAGAGCCCCCCCAGAACATGCTTTCAAGTGCCCATCTTCGAGCAGTCATTGCCTTATTAAATAGCTAAACTGAAGATAATGGCTGATAATTGTGGCCCTGTACCTGGGACTCTCCGTCTGTGATTCCCGGAGGCCAGACGGAGCGCAGGAGACGTCTGAGGCTGAGTCTCATTACCTTAGTGCTGCGATGAAAGGGACTACTTTCACTGAGTACACTTATTACCATTAAAACAAAATCACTTTTAGTCATTTAGCAGACACTCTTATCCAGAGCGACTTACAGTTAGTGAGTGCATACATTTTCATACTGGTCCCCCGTGGGAATCGAACCCACAACCCTGGCGTTGCAAGCGCCATACTCTATCAACTGAGCTACACGGGACTACTTCACTCACTCGAGCTCTGTTAGGTAGAATTTCCTGGAGTTGTTTTTACCACTCAACTGAAAATGAGTGATGAAAGGAAGTAGATCCAAGGCTCCGATTCAGGTCTGCTGTTGCTCATCTCCAGTGAGAGAGATATGCTTTATGGTGGTGTTAACCTTAATGGTCGTTTAGCCCAATTAAGTTCAACCAATTTGACAGGAAATGGGGTCATTTTGAATTTTCACATTCATATTGTTGACTTTTCGCAGCAGGTTAGGATAATTAGGTTAAGGTTAGGAAGGTTAGGGTTAGCGGAAATGCTCTCCTAACCTGCTACAAAAAGTGTTTTCAGGGAGTCCCTTCACATTGCGCTACAGTCTACCAGTGCCAATACTTATAGACGCAAGCTGATGCAGACATGCATACTAACACAGACCGTCTCAAACACACACACACCACACTCCTATTAAAGGAGCCAAGGCTGTGATGTGCAGAAGGCTCTGGGGAGGGTGTAAAAAATAGAGTGATTTACTGGGACTTTTTTCCATTTGTAAAACACTAACCTCGGGCTGCGGCTGTAGCTGTATCTAGTTCCCCCTCTGTCGCTAGACACACTGCGGCCCTGCTGACTGTGGGGAGCACCGATTTATGGGACGTGACCCTGCAACAAATCATGTTCCAAAGCAGAGGCGGTGGCGGGCGGCACAACCACGTGCCCCCGCGAAGCGCCTCGCTCCTTTACGCCCCATCACTGGCCCATCCAATTTAAGGAGGCGCCATCTCAAGCAGAGATGCCCGTTTGTAAATGACGCGGTCCCGAAAATGAGAGGTTATGAAGCCAAGGTGATGGAGACAGCGGGGAAATAAGCTATAAATTGATACAGGGCATAAATTGATATTTTAATTAATACAGAGAGGAGAAAGTCCTCATTATTTTAGGCCATAATTCTCTTTGCGGCAGGGCCAGCCAGCCAGTGAAATTGAACAGCCCTGATGCTAGCAAGCTCCATTTAACCATCCGACAGTGGCTCGACTAAACGCACAAACTGGAAAATCGGACAAATGTAACGCTGCTCACAATCCCCAATAAAAAGACAGGGTACATGGAGGGCCAATCCCAAATAACAAGACAAGGTACATGAAGGGACAATCTGAAGTAGACTGGGGAGTTTATTTCATTACCAGGTCTTGTTTCAGACTGAAATTGTATTTAATACAAAAATTTTTTTACCGGATGACATAAATAAAAATCGCTCTTCCACATAAGAAGAATTACATTATCTTTGGAAAGTGGGCCAGAAATTCGCATAGCCACTGACTTTCTACAAGAAACAGATTCTGTTTTAAAACGTGTGTGGGTAAAAAACACCGTCTGAAATGGGCCCAAAATCTCTATTATGATAGATTCCATTATAATTCTGTCTTATCGATCTCCTACGAAATGTATCTTCAAATTGTTTAAGGCGACACTGCCTGTCAATCAGACGGGGAACAGAATGAGAGATAGCAGGTCAGGATCAGCAGGGTAAACAGACATGGGAGAGAGTAGAGAGGTGTAAGGGAAAGGAGGGCCTCTTCCTCTCTGCCAGCCAGACCACAGACTCATTAACATGCTTTGTGGAGTTAGGATGTGAGTCAGGATTGCGCTGGCACTGTTCTAGACGGTCAATGATTGAATGTTCTCTATTGGAATTACCCTTTTAAACAATACTGAATCCTAAAAGGAAGAACCCCTCTTCCTCTCCATGGTGTGACAGAAATGAATCACCATTTTCACATACCAATCTCACTAGTGGCCAGAATAAAATAATTCATCAGGTCATGTGATTGCATGGCCAGGGTTATAGAAAGTGAATTTGTGACCATCTAAAGCGTTGACCTAGAGGTCTAGTCTGAGAGACTGTCCTACAACACAAACTCAAAAAGCCTTTGGAAAGTGAAGGACGATAATATGTGTGTGTGTGTGTGTGTGTGTTTGTGACTTCCTGACTTTGACAAAAATGTGTCCGCCACAGCGGCACAGTTTGCAACTGGCAACCAAGAGAGAAAGAGTGTGTCATAATGAACTGGTACACGATAGGCAGTGATGCGCGACAAGGGGAGGGCAGGGAGGGGGGAGAGATGGTCCCGGTTGGGCCCTCGCATTATCTGTGTTTGTTTGTGTGGAATTAGTGGGCTAGGTTTTAATTACGGCCATGTGTGCACTGATAGGTGGCTTTGTAATCACAGTCGGTCCCCAAGGCAGCAGTGTGAAATAAGCTAGACCCCCCCCCGACTGACTGACTGGCGGAGGGGTCGTGTTCAAAGGCCTGACATGATTGGATGCTCTCACTCATGTGGCCAACACCGATAAGCCTCTAACAAGGAAATTAACCCGCCGGTTCAGAAGCATCCAGTGTAACGATGCTCCGTTTTTTATAAACGGTTGTTCAGCCGCCAAACGAGATGCCTGGGTCCAGAAACTGACAGCTGTTCATCAAAGAAACCTCAAACAGACGGATGGTTTGGCAGCGCGTCTTCAAAGGAGACCTGGCCGTCCTCAGTCTGTTCAAACACTGGATTGTCGCTTCTGCTAACGAGCTCAACGATCCCTTCATTGAGTCAATCAATCAATCTCTTCTCCCCAATAAAACAACAATCCAATTTAGTTGAGTGAACGGATGAGCCACATCGTTGACCAGTCCTAAGACCCGTCTTCAGATTACTTTTTGGATGAGTTCGATGAGTTCTTTGATGACTACATAGATGAGTCTTTGGATGAAGGCCATGATGCCCCATGAGATGATCTGAGCATGGTTGGCTGGATATCTAAATCATGCCTCGGTAGGCACGTCAGCCTGTGGCGATGACATCACCAAAAGTGGGCCTCGCTCTGGATCCAGCTGTGCCATGCAGGGAGGCACAATGGGGGCACTGGGGCATTTGCTCATCATGCACCGCAGCCCGGCTCCAACCAATCACCGCAATGAGCAGAGGGTAGCAATCAGAACCAGGCCATAGGGATGAACAAGGATGATCTCTAACCTTGCTATGCTAACCTCCACATAACAATTAAGCACAAAGCTTTTAAATAAACATGTGTTTATATACATGTGTAAACAATGACATTGGTTAGGTAACGGTTCCTCTCCCAATGGTATTGGATTGTGCTGTGCCAGTTTAAGCCATCAAACTAGCCTACCCTATTTAAAACCATGCTAGAACTAAAGTTTAGACTAAGAAAAAACTCGCTGAAGTCAAGTCACGTACTGTACTTCCACTGTGGCTTTTTGTAACAGCACCTGCTGTATGAAGTACTCAGCTTCAGGTACTAATTGATGCGAGAGATGGGCAACAAATAGAATCCACCACCTCTGTGTTGGATCAAAATAACAAGGTCATTAGGATTCAACTGGTTATTCTAGGCCTGACAATAAGGGAGGGGGAAACGGGTGACAGTATGTTTTCCTGCCATAACCACACAGTCTCCCCTACCCCCCAAATTAGAGTGATAAAGGGGACATAAGCGTGACAGCTGCCTGAAATCTGTTTCGAGCCGTCAGTGTGGCGATCAGTGTTAATCCCAGAGAGGGGCAGGTAAACGGATAAACAACCCAGCGTGTGTGTGTGTGGGGGGGTACATGGGGTGTGAGCAGGCAGCTCTATCTGAACGCCAGGCAAGGGCTGTGCTGTGTGCCTTGATCCGCCTGTAATGTAATAAAGTCATCTTTATTCACTCGCTGGTCCCAATTACTACCCTCGCCCCTGCGATGGGGATCATGTCACCTCCCCAGGGGATGCACCGGTCCCTCTTTACCCCCCTCTTCCTGATCTGCATAATGCAACACTGAAACCTTGCCAAGGGACAAGATACCCGTCGTCTCTGCAAACATTGTCAGAGCAATTAGTTGCCGTTCCCAGTGCGTCGGGGGGTTAGCGAGACTGCTGGGAATTTATTTGGGCTGGCAGAGAGGCCAGTAACTGGTAACAAGGCTTTTAGAACAGTTAGACAGGACACTGTGATATAGTTCAGAGGTCAGGCTAACAGTGACACACAGCAGCAGGTGGTGAAGTCATGCTGTGCCCACAGTTGTGGATGGTTCAACCGTCTGAACAAACTTCAGACAAAGTGAGGTGTTTGACATGGGATTGGATATCCAAGGCCTTTAAATACAGTTATGCACTGCTTTAATTTCAGCCCTGCAGCAAAAGGCTTAGCGCAATCTGTTGCATCTACACTGGTGAGTAGCTGTCCAATGAATGATCCCACAGACAGAATGCAGCTCTAAAACATTGGCAGTCATCGCCGACACGAAGGAGGCTGGGGTCCAGCATTTCCTTCCAAAGAGGGACTTTGTTTATTAGCCACTATTTGTTTCAAATCTTAACTTCCAGGGTGTTGGATACAAACAAGGGCTCTAGTTTCAGTTTCAGCACAAAGAGGCAGCAGACGCTTCCGACTGTCTTACGGAGTCTGGGCCTTGCATATACAGTACAGAGGAGAGACTGCACAAGCAACAGAACCAGCCATTCTCAGAGGTTGGCAGCCATATTATTTCAATCACCGCTTTTGAAGGCGTACTGCTGTGTCTATGATATACGCTTAAAATACTACATGGAGGGAATGTGGTCGTGAGGTCGCTTTGACACGTAACAACTTGAAATGTGGGTCACATGAAAGCAGGTCTCTGTGCATAGATGAACTGCAAATTTGACTATCTGGGAGCAGCAGTGTCTGCCCTGATAACAAACAAAACATATTTAAAATATTAATAAGTTAAGACTCCCACAGGAGCACTACGCAGACTCTGGTCACCCCCTCGAATAATAGCGATTTATAATCATGTCTACTGGCCAGGTAGTTTGAATTTAAAACGGTCGATCTCGCTGTCGCCTTTCACCCTCTACTGTAATTAAGGGACAGTTCTGGTTGGAGCCAATCAATCTGTGGTGCGAGCCAGGACACTCCGTTGTGGTCGCCTTGGCAGCTCCCTTTTCTGCAACGAGTGTGACTGATAAGCGTCGCATCCCGCAGGCCTCGGCTGGTGGAACCCAAAGCAGATCATTGGGTATTCAGCAGTAAACACATTTTCATATTTATTCTCTGTCCCTCTTTACATGTATTGACGCCAGTGTGAGGCACAGTGGAGTGCAGCGAACACCATTTAAATGGGTTAACATTGAAGGTCAAACCATTACAGTGGTGAGAGGAAAAGGACTAATCTGAATATGTTAGGCTAAATCCATGTAAGGCCTATGTGTGGTATTAAAATAGAGTTAACTGAGATTACTGTGGAAAATATTTATTAAGAGACTGTTTCAGCACTAAGTGAAAATACTCAAGCCACATCAGAAAAGTACAGTACTTGTTCCAGCAGCGGCAACAAAACAGCACTTGTGTTCTGATGCGACTATAAGAGTCAGAGCATCAACTGAAAAAGAATCATACAAAAAGCCTGGAAAGAATGCCAAATATTCTTTGACTGTCTTTTTTCACATTTAATTTGGAGGTAGTGTTTATTGACAGTCCGCCCACAGTCAGAGCCAGTAATACTCTGCCAAAGCCCAGGCCTCTTTTCTGCTGAAAGGAGCGGTTATTTTCTCTGTCGCAGCGCAGGAAAAGGTATTAAACACAGATTATTGTTTTTCATGGGCTTAGCCGAGGAAACATGCTCCCTGCAATTAAATTGTAGTAATAACAGAATTGGGGAGTTTTGTAGCGGGGGGGGGGGGTAAAAAACAAACAAACAATAGCTTCTTAGCTCTGTTGCAGCCAACCAATCACAGTGCGAGTCTCGACAGAGTCAGATTGGATATTTGCTGACCTGGACAGTTCATATCAGGTCATGAACATTGAGAGTAGAGTAGAGAGGCAGGATTGGGTCCAGAATGAGAAACATTAAAATGTTTATTTTGTTTCCCGTTCAATCGAAACCTTACTCAGGTCAATATAAATCTGGATTTGATTTATATATTATAAAGTCCTGTTGGAGCTGGCTGCAATAACACCTGTTCAAATATGCCTACATACAATTTGGCCTAGGTAAGAACAGTCAATTTCAAAACAAAAGGGGAGATGTTTAGAAATACACTGAAAAAAACATACAGTGGGGAGAACAAGTATTTGATACACTGCCGATTTTGCAGGTTTTCCTACTTACAAAGCATGTAGAGTTCTGTAATTTTTATCATAGGTACACTTCAACTGTGAGAGACGGAATCTACAACAAAAATCCAGAAAATCACATTGTATGATTTTTAAGTAATTCATTTGCATTTTATTGCATGACATAAGTAATAATAATAATAATAATAATATGCCATTTAGCAGACGCTTTTATCCAAAGCGACTTACAGTCATGCGTGCATACATTTTTTGTGTATGGGTGGTCCCGGGGATCGAACCCACTACCTTGGCGTTACAAGCGCCGTGCTCTACCAGCTGAGCTACAGAGGTGGTCTAAGTATTTGATCACCTACCAACCAGTAAGAATTCAAGCTCTCACAGACCTGTTAGTTTTTCTTTAAGAAGCCCTCCTGTTCTCCACTCATTACCTGTATTAACTGCACCTGTTTGAACTCGTTACCTGTATAAAAGACACCTGTCCACACACTCAATCAAACAGACTCCAACCTCTCCACGATGGCCAAGACCAGAGAGCTGTGTAAGGACATCAGGGATAAAATTGTAGACCTGCACAAGGCTGGGATGGGCTACAGGACAATAGGCAAGCAGCTTGGTGAGAAGGCAACAACTGTTGGCGCAATTATTAGAAAATTGAAGAAGTTCAAGATGACGGTCAATCACCCTCGGTCTGGGGCTCCATGCAAGATCTCACCTCGTGGGGCATCAATGATCATGAGGAAGGTGAGGGATCAGCCCAGAACTACACGGCAGGACCTGGTCAATGACCTGAAGAGAGCTGGTACCACAGTCTCAAAGAAATCCATTAGTAACACACTACGCCGTCATGGATTAAAATCCTGCAGCACACGCAAGGTCCCCCTGCTCAAGCCAGCGCATGTCCAGGCCCATCTGAAGTTTGCCAATGACCATCTGGATGAATGGGAGAAGGTCATGTGGTCTGATGAGACAAAAATAGAGCTTTTTGGTCTAAACTCCACTCGCCGTGTTTGGAGGAAGAAGAAGGATGAGTACAACCCCAAGAACACCATCCCAACCGTGAAGCATGGCAGTGGAAACATCATTCTTTGGGGATGCTTTTCTGCAAAGGGGACAGGACGACTGCACCGTATTGAGGGGAGGATGGATGGGGCCATGTATCGCGAGATCTTGGCCAACAACCTCCTTCCCGCAGTAAGACCATTGAAGATGGGTCGTGGCTGGGTCTTCCAGCATGACAATGACCCGAAACACACAGCCAGGGCAACTAAGGAGTGGCTCCGTAAGAAGCATCTCAAGGTCCTGGAGTGGCCTAGCCAGTCTCCAGACCTGAACCCAAAAGAAAATCTTTGGAGGGAGCTGAAAGTCCGTATTGCCCAGCGACAGCCCCGAAACCTGAAGGATCTGGAGAAGGTCTGTATGGAGGAGTGGGCCAAAATCCCTGCTGCAGTGTGTGCAAACCTGGTCAAGACCTACAGGAAACGTATGATCTCTGTAATTGCAAACAAAGGTTTCTGTACCAAATATTAAGTTCTGCTTTTCTGATGTATCAAATACTTATGTCATGCAATAAAATGCAAATTAATTACTTAAAAATCATGCAATGTGATTTTCTGGATTTTTGTTTTAGATTCCGTCTCTCACTGTTGAAGTGTACCTATGATAAAAATTACAGACCTCTACATGCTTTGTAAGTAGGAAAACCTGCAAAATCGGCAGTGTATCAAATACTTGTTCTCCCCACTGTAAATGCAACAATTTCAAAGATTTTACTGAGTTACAGTTCATATAAGGAAATCAGTCAGTTGAAAGAAATTAATTTGACTGGGAATACAGATATTTATCTGTTGGTCAGAGACAACTTAAAAAAAAAGTAGGGGTGTGGATCAGAAAACCAGTCTTTGGGTGTTTCTCAATATGCATACTACCGTGCTCCACACTCTCCAAGTGCATTCTCCAAGGACGTTCTCTTGAGCACGTTCTTGTGAGGAGAAGAGTGTGGAGAACTCATAAAACATTACATTTGAGAAGCACTCGCACTCCCCCTACTGTATTACCGCATGTTGCATCTCCCCATTCACTGAACCTTCTTTCAGCCAGGACAATGGCAACAATAGAGATGAAACAAGATATACACAAAGCAAACGTTTTACTTCAAAACTATCAGCTAGCTATATGTTGATCGCTATATGTTGATCGTAATAATGTAGCTAACCAGATAGTATAACAGGCAACAGTGACCTAAAAACAAAGTTATCCAAGGTAGATGTCAATTCTTCGTGGGAAGCTAGCTAACAATTATGTGTGGCTATCTGGCTAGTTAACAGTAGTACTAGCCAGTTAACTTTATTGACTTACTATGGGCTTGTGACCTACACACACACACACACACACACACACACACACACACACACACACACACACACTACAGTGGGTATTGTAGGCGGGTCACCATGCCAAAATTAACACAACATGTATTTATTAACGTATCAAGATAAAATATTGTAGTCAGGCAACATATGAGATGTGAATAGGCAACATTTCATTCCAAAGTCGGAGTGTATTTTCTCTCGCTTCAGCTCAAATAATGGCCGCCTTTCACTTTGCATACTTTCCGTTGAAGCTTGCAGTGTAATGCTTACTTACAAGCCTTTAACCAACAATGGCGTTCAAGATGAGCTTCCCTGAGATGGTTTCTGACTGTTTGTGCAGAAATTATTTGGTTGTGAAAACCCACAGTTTCATCAGCTGTCCAGGTGGCTGGTCTCAGAAGATCCCACAGGTGAAGAAGCCGGATGTGGAGGTCCTGGGCTGGCATGGTTACACGTGGTCTGCGGTTGTGAGGCCGGTTGGATGTCCTGCCAAATTCCCAAAAGAAATTGCAGGCGGTAGACAAATTAACATTCAATTCTCTGGCAACAGCTCTGGTGGACATTCCTGCATTCAGCATGCCAACTGCACAATTCCTCAAAACTTGAGACATCTGTGGCATTGTGTTGTGTGACAAAACCGCACATTTTAGAGTGGCCTCTTATTGTCCCCAGCACAAGGTGCACCTGTGTAATGATCATGCAGTTTAAATCAGCTTCTTGATATGCAACACCTGTCAGGTGGATGGATTATCTTGGCATAGGAGAAATGCTCACTAACAGGGATGTAAACAAACGTGTGCACAACATTTTTGAGAAATAAGCTTTTTGTACGTATGGAACATTTCTGGGATCTTTTATTTCAGCTCATGAAACATGGGACCAACCCTTTACATGTTGCATTTATACACTGCTCAAAAAAATAAAGGGAACACTTAAACAACACAATGTAACTCCAAATCAATCACACTTCTGTGAAATCAAACTGTCCACTTAGGAAGCAACACTGATTGACAATACATGTCACATGCTGTTGTGCAAATGGAATAGACAACAGGTGGAAATTATAGGCAATTAGCAAGACACCCCCAATAAAGGACTGGTTTTGCAGGTGGTGACCACAGACCACTTCTCAGTTCCTATGCTTCCTGGCTGATGTTTTGGTCACTTTTGAATGCTGGCGGTGCTTTCACTCTAGTGGTAGCATGAGACGGAGTCTACAACCCACACAAGTGGCTCAGGTAGTGCAGCTCATCCAGGATGGCACATCAATGCGAGCTATGGCAAGAAGGTTTGTGGTCCTCTGTAGCTCAGCTGGTAGAGCACGGCGCTTGTAACGCCAGGGTAGTGGGTTCGATCCCCGGGACCACCCATACACAATAATGTATGCACACATGACTGTAAGTCGCTTTGGATAAAAGCGTCTGCTAAATGGCATATTATTATTATATTATAAGGTTTGCTGTGTCTGTCAGCGTACTGTCCAGATCATGGAGGCGCTATCAGGAGACGTGGAGGAGGCCGTAGGAGGGCAACAACCCAGCAGCAGGACTGCTACCTCCGCCTTTGTGCAAGGAGGAGCAGGCGGAGCGCTGCCAGAGCCCTGCAAAATGACCTCCAGCAAGCCACAAATGTGCATGTGTCTGCTCAAACGGTCAGAAATAGACTCCATGAGGGTGGTATGAGGGCCCGACGTCCACAGGTGGGGGTTGTGCTTACAGCCCAACACCGTGCAGGACGTTTGGCATTTGCCAGAGAACACCAAGATTGGCAAATTCGCCACTGGCGCCCTGTGCTCTTCACAGATGAAAGCAGGTTCACACTGAGCACGTGACAGACGTGACAGAGTCTGGAGACGCCGTGGAGAACGTTCTGCTGCCTGCAACATCCTCCAGCATGAGCGGTTTGGCGGTGGGTCAGTCATGGTGTGGGGTGGCATTTCTTTGGGGGGCCGCACAGCCCTCCATGTGCTCACCAGAGGTAGCCTGACTGCCATTAGGTACCGAGATGAGATCCTCAGACCCCTTGTGAGACCATATGCTTGTGCGGTTGGCCCTGGGTTCCTCCTAATGCAAGACAATACTAGACCTCATGTGGCTGGAGTGTGTCAGCAGTTCCTGCAAGAGGAAGGCATTGATGCTATGGACTGGCCCGCCCATTCCCCAGATCTGAATCCAATTGAGCACATCTGGGACATCATGTCTCACTCCATCCACCAACGCCACGTTGCACCACAGACTGTCCAGGAGTTGGCGGATGCTTTAGTCCAGGTCTGGGAGGAGATCCCTCAGGAGACCATCCGCCACCTCATCAGGAGCATGCCCAGGCGTTGTAGGGAGGTCATACAGGCACGTGGAGGCCACACACACTACTGAGCCTCATTTTGACTTGTTTTAAGGACATTACATCAAAGTTGGATCAGCCTGTAGTATGGTTTTCCACTTTAATTTTGAGGGTGACTCTAAATCCAGACCTCCATGGGTTGATAAATTAGATTTCCATTGATAATTTTTGTGTGATTTTGTTGTCAGCACATTCAACTATGTAAAGAAAAAAGTATTTAATAAGATTATTTCATTCATTCAGATCTAGGATGTGTTATTTTAGTGTTCCCTTAATTTTTTTTAGCAGTGTATTTCTGTTCAGTATATATAGTAGGGAGCATTACAACGACTATTTTAGAGTTACTGTACAAGGACCCACTGACACCGTCTGTGGATATACCAGCTGTTTATAATGGCAAAATTACATTATGACATTTACCAGTTAAAGTGGAGTGTGTAAATCTAGCCATGGACTCTAGGTCAACCGCTAAGTAAGTAGTATGATACTTTTACTATATTAAACACAATATTATTGACATTCACCTCAGAACCAAAAAGTAAACAGTACTTGGGCTGTGCGAGGAAAGAGTGCAAATTGCACACAGCACAATTTATGCAAACTATGAATTTTATCTGGGTTTCGAAAGGGGGGAGGGAGAGAGCAAGAAAGCGAAAAAAAGAAATTTAAAAAAGCACACATCAACATCACATGCTCCCTGCTCCCAATCGCTGAAGGAAGCAGCAGCTCAGTACAGTACACCGAGCCCACATGATAGGCCAGCAGTTACACGGGTCATTCACTTTTAACCTTCTTTCCACGGTGGCGCTCACATTACACAATGCTGGAATAACACGTTAGTCACAGCAGGAAGATCGGATTCTTTCATTAGAGCAGAACAGCACAGACGGCACGGTCATCTGACTTAGCCCTACCACGCTCTCACAGGCTATTAACGTTTCTACAGTACAGCCAACTCTACTGGGGGTTTGGATACGCTGGGAGTCTGTTTGCTGTCAGTGAGATCTCTCTGCGTCGACTGTTGATGGATGAGGAGAGTAGTGGCATGCTCATCGTGCTGATAATCACATTTTGGAATGAGTTCCCTCCGTCATGCTGCAAAGCGATACTTGTCGGTGTAATGCATGATGGGACTGTTACGGAAGGGAAATGTGAACGACTGTGTTTCCCACTCACCGTTGCCTCTCCCCAGACAGAGACATTATTATTCACCAGGTTGGGTTTCCCTAGATATGGGGGGTGGGGGGGGCTGTACCTGAATATAGGTATCATCTTTTACACGTCATCTAAAAAGGCACGCCGGCAAATGCAGAGGTGGTTTGTCCATTAGTGAAGCCACTTTCCTCCCCTTTGGTCTTAAAGAGGATGTATTTTCTACTAGGGCTGGTTCTCTTTTACAAACGTGTTTACAACGTGGCCATCAGAAGGTTAAATTAGGAGAAAGGCAACGGTGCTCTTGCAAACCTTTAACTGTATCTCGCCAGCTCTGTTCTCCGTCTGAGACAAACAGTAACGTTTTGCCAAAGATTCATTGCCAACATAGAGACGTAATGGGTTCAGAATTGCGTTATCTACACAGGAGACAAAGTCGGACACTCTCCGGGGCAACTTGACCACATTACAACCTTGTTATGAACAGCTCTGAGTCAATTCCATCTCCATCCATTTGGTAATGGAGGAAGTCCGAAGTCGAGCATTTGGATTTACCACGCCATTAGCGCTAGTTGGATCTCAGAGAGATCTGGAGAGACACGCAGCAAGATAGATAAATCCTAAAAGCAACATAAAGTGGGACTGTGGGACTGTTCAAAGGCTGGACCGTTGGCTGATGGGTTTACACCTGTTACGGCAATAGATGGGGAATGCTTTTAAGCCTCAGCAGGACAGCAGGTCTGGTAACCAGATACAGACAACAGACTGGGAGACCGTGAGAGAATTTGAGACTCCGACTGACGGCCAGCCCCATCCAAGGAGCTGTGCTGTGTTGATGGGTTTGAGCTCCTGTTGGGCACTCTTCAGAAGCCTCAGAGCCAGAGGTCAGGATGATGGTCAGGATGATTGAGATACTATAACCTATTTGTTTTAATACTTTATTTAACCAGGTAAGCCAGTTGAGAACAAGTTCTCATTTACAAATACGACCTGGCCAAGATAAAGCAAAGCAGTGCGATAAAAACAACATGGAATAAACAAAACGTACAGTCAAAAACACAATAGAAAATCTATATACAGTGTGTGCAAATGTAGTAAGTTATTGAGGTAAGGCAATAAATAGGCCATAGTGCAAAATAATTACAATTTAGTATTAACACTGGAGTGATAGATGTGCAGAAGATGATGTGCAAATAGAGATACTGGGGTGCAAATGAGCAAAATAAATAACAATGTAAATAACAATATGGGGATGCGGTAGTTGGGTGGGCTAATTACAGATGGGCTGTGTACAGGTGCAGTGATCGGTAAGCTGCTCTGACAACGGAAGTTAGTGAGGGAGATAAGTGTCTCCAGCTTCAGAGATTTTTGCAGTTCGTTCCAGTCTGTTCTATTGTGACCATTCAGTGTGTCCCTCTAACATGTTATAAGACATCCTAGGGTGTAGCTACACCCACTTACAACCCTCCCCCTACCCCCTCTATCTCAGCAGGTGGCTATGGTGGGCCATCAGGGTCAGAGATCATTCAGACATAGGTTTCATGTCAGGCCAGTGGCCATCGTGTCCTTCTTGCCCTCAAGTGCCTTTCCCCAGACCTCGCCGTGCTTGGCCCACTTCCTCAAACAGGGGTCATAAGACTTCTTATGGTTCTTAATTAACACTAACTCCCAGAGCAGAGAACACAGCCACCCCCCTGTCCCCTCCTGGATGGAAGGCAGACATGATAGAAATAGAATTGCTTCTATGAGCAAGACATAACGTAATGTGGCCTGGTGGAAACATTTGGATATGGCACTTAGCTGTAAGACGAGAGAGGGGATATATAGTCCTACTACTACAACAGGCCACTCCTACAGGCCACTCCTTAATCATACACTGATTTGTAATCTTCTACCCCCCCTAAAAATAAATAAATAAATAAATAAAATAAAATAAATAAAATAAAAATTATGAAGTGGTTATCCCACTGGCTATAGGGTGAATGCACCAATTTGTAAGTCGCTCTGGATAAGAGCGTCTGCTAAATGACGTAAATGTAAATGTAAATGTAATACTGACTGGCACAGGCCCAACTGACCTGACCTGTTATACATAATAGAGAGAAATATAATCTCAACAGTTGTCAGTTGCGCTCAAATTCGCTTTGAGAATTTACTATACCAAAAAACATTCACACGTTCACATGACATCGCCCTAACTGGCCGCTGACACCAATGCAGCATTTGAGGGGTGAGTAAAGTTAAAAAGGTGGAGGCTTGATTTATTGCTATCCACCGCACCTACATACTCAGGTGCATAAATCACAGCAAAGGATATTGAGAGAAGGCAATAAGAGAAGGGGGAAGGTGGGGGGGGGGGCAGCAGCGGCGGCATGACTAATTGCCGCCAATTCCTGCAATCAGAGAGAAGCAGCTTCGCATCCCATCAGGGATGCTCCTGAGAGAAAGCAATATGGCATATCTGATGCTAATGCGGCGGCCTCCGGACCGCCACAACCACTGAGTTCCTTCGCCAAAAGGTCCTGGAGTCAGAGCCTGATTGTGTATGTCACAGCCCTCTGCCGAGCCACGCTTTAAACTTCCGTCGCCTCCCCATTGTAGCCACATAAATCACCCGTCCAATGGCAAAGTAAACACCTCCCGTTATCCCTTCTTTCCTGGTCATTTCTCAGACAGAGGTCATTGTACGACGGACGTGGAGTAAGTGGGATGGGGGGAGATTAAATTAGCAAAAGTCCAGGTAATTCATTCTAGCCTGGCTGTCAGTTGGCGGGCCGGATGAGAGCGGAGAAAGTGAGAGCGAAGAGATGCGGATTTCATGTGATTGGGCCTCTGATTTATCAGATTTAAGTGGGAAAACAGGGGTCCATTTGTCCAAAGGCGTCACCTTTGTTATCGAGTGACTGAGTGGCCTCCTTTTCATCCTCAGTCAATTATCAAAGGGTGCAAGTCGATTCCCTTTGTGGCAATAACTCTTCCGTTTGAAATTGAGGAAGCGATCAATGCTGTGCCGGGGGAGCTCATTGCACAGCTAATGAAAGAGGCATTGAACATTTCTTAAATGTACTTCAATGTCATTGTGGAGGAGATTCAATTCATGTGAAATAATTGAAGAGCATCTGACAAGCGGGTCTTGTTTTGTTTTTTTATCAGAAATGGTGACTGACTAAAACATGATATATGAAAAAGCATTTTAAAATTATCTTTTATCTATGAAATAGGCTTTCTGACAATAGCCAATTGCCCTACAAAATCATCAAACATTGAATTGTTGGTGTTTCAAGCCACATCTACATACGGACAAACTGCACAACAATTTATTCATCAGAATAAAAGGAAGCCGTTTGTTTACCCTGTATATGAAAAAAATATATAATAATTACCCTGGAGATCTAGTGTAACTAAATCTTCCTCTGGCAACTGTTGAGCTAGATTCTGCTCAATAACCAGAGGCATTGTTAACACATCATTCCTCCATGAATACCATAGATGAATTCACAATGGCTGTGCCGACGTAGACTATTGACCGTTTCATCCTGTGCTCATTCTATCCACAGAAACCTCCGCTCACACAGAAGAGCCACTGTCTTGTAGACCCTATTAGAAGGGTCAAAGCGCGCGCCATCACCAAGCCCATTTCTCAACGTTGGCACAACGTTTCGCTGCGACTATCGCTGCCCCAGTGAGGTGATGAGTTGCGGGCCCAACAAAGGAGAGTAATGATGTTGAATACAGCCCAATGCTGAGCATAAATCTGCCGCGTTTTCTTTAAGAGAGTAAACATTAAAAAGGAACCACCTTATCTGTAGAAGAGATCACAGTCATTCCCAGTGGGGGGGATTTTCTCTCTGGGAGACGTTCCCATGATAATACAATAAGAGCAAATGCTTAGTGCTGAGTGAGTGGGTCATTGGGTTGAATGCGTTCTCTGTTTTTCAGGGGCTTTCTGTTTGGGGGAGGATGAAGACTGACTGACCTGTGGGCATCCAGGGGTTGGGCGACGGCCTCTCCTTGGTGTTGGCCTGCTCCCATTCAAAGTCATCGTCCTTATCCTGGCTGTAGCCGCATGCCGTGTAGGGCCCCTCAAAGTTACAGTCACCTGAGGAACACAACAAAATAGGATTTAGAACCAGTGCTTGAGTAATACAACACATTCAATAAGGCATACTGTGAAGTTCATGTAAGAGTGGGACAGAGGGAGAGAGAAATAGAAAAAAATGGTGAGACTGGCAGAAAGAGAGAGAAAATACAAGGAAGCATAATATAGAATAGAACTCCTGTAGCTTTGTCTGCAGTAACACATACACTATACATACAAAAGTATGTGGACACATCCATTGCTGACAGGTGTATAAAATCGAGCACACAGCCAAGCAATCTCCATAGACAAACATTGGCAGTAGAATTGCCTTACTGATGAGCTCAGTGACTTTCAAAGTGGCACCGTCATAGGATGCCACCATTCCAACAAGTCAGTTCATCAAATTTCTGCCCTGCTAGATCTGCCCCGGTCAACTGTAAGTGCTGTTATACGTTCTGTGGTCCTCTGTAGCTCAATTGGTAGAGCATGGCGCTTGTAACGCCAGGGTAGTGGGTTCGATCCCCGGGACCACCCATACGTAAAAATGTATGCACACATGACTGTAATTAGCTTTGGATAAAAGCGTCTGCTAAATGGCATATTATATTATTATAAGTGGAAACGTCTAGGAGCAACAACGGCTCAGCTGTGAAGTGGTAGGCCACAGAAGCTCACAGAATTGGACCGCCGAGTGCTGAAGTGCATAGCGTGTAAAAATAGTCTGTCCTCCGTTGCAACACTCACGACAAAGTTCCAAACTGCCTTTGGAAGCAACATCAGCACAATAACTGTTCGTCGGGAGCTTCATGAAATGGGTTTCCATGGCCGAGCAGCCGCACACAAGCCTAAGATCACCATGCGCAATGCCAAGCGTCGGCTGTAGTGGTGTAAAGCTCGGCACCATTGGACTCTGGAGCAGTGGAAATGCGTTCTCTGGAGTGATGAATCACGTTTCACCATCTGGCAGTCCAATGGACCAATCTGGATTTAGCGGATGCCAGGAGAACGCTACCTGCCCGAATGCATAGTGCCAACTCTAAAGTTTGCTGGAGGAGGAATGATGGTCTGGGGCTAGTTTTCATGGTTCGGCCTAGGCCTCTTAGTTCCAGTGAAGGGACAGCATGCAAAGACATTCTAGACGATTCTGTGCTTCCAACTTTGTGGCAACAGTTTGGGGTAGGCCCTTTCCTGTTTCAGCATGACAATGCCCCAGTGCACAAAGCGAGGTCCATACAGAAATGGTTTGTCGAGACACTGTGTGGAAGAACTTGACTGGCCTGCAGAGCCCTGACCTCAACCCCATCGAACAACTTTGGGATGAAGTGGAACGCCGACTGCGAGCCAGGCCTAATCGCCCAACATCAGTGCCCAACCTCACTAATGCTCTTGTAGCTGAATGGAAGCAAGTCCGCACAGCATTGTTCCAACATCTAGTGGAAATAGTCCGGGTAGCCATGATTAGCTGTTTAGGAGTCTTATGGCTTGGGGGTAGAAGCTGTTGAGAAGTCTTTTGGACCTAGACTTGGCACTCCTGTACCGCTTGCCGTGCGGTAGCAGAGAGAACAGTCTATGACTAGGGTGGCTGGAGTCTTTGACAATTTTGAGGGCCTTCCTCTGACACCGCCTGGTATAGAGGTCCTGGATGGCAGGAAGCTTGGCCCCAGTGATGTACTGGGCCGTACGCACTACCCTCTGTAGTGCCTTACGGTCGGAGGCCAAGCAGTTGCCATACCAGGCGGTGATGCAACCAGTCAGGATGCTCTCGATGGTGCAGCTGTAGAATTTTTTGAGGATCTGAGGACCCATGCCAAATCTTTTCAGTCTCCTGAGGGGGAATAGGCTTTGTCGTGCCCTCTTCACGACTGTCTTGGTGTGTTTGGACCATGATAGTTCGTTGGTGATGTGGACACCAAGGAACTTGAAGCTCTCAACCTGTTCCACTACAGCCCTGTCGATGAGAAAGGGGGCGTGCTCAGTCCTCTTTTTTTTCCTGTAGTCCACAATCATCTCCTTTGTCTTGGTCACGTTGAGGGAGAGGTTGTTATCCTGGCACCACATGGCCAGGTCTCTGACCTCCTCCCTATAGGCTGTCTCATCGTTGTCGGTGATCAGGCCTACCACTGCTGTGTCGTCGGCAAACTTAATGATGGTGTTGGAATCGTGCCTGGCCATGCAGTCATGGGTGAACAGGGAGTACAGGAGGGGACTGAGCATGCACCCCTGAGGGGCCCCCGTTTTGAGGATCAGTGTGGCAGATGTGTTGTTACCTACCCTTACCACCTGGGGGCGTCCCGTCAGGAAGTCCAGGATCCAGTTGCAGAGGGAGGTGTTTAGTCCCAGGATCCTTAGCTTAGTGATGAGCTTTGAGGGCACTATGGTGTTGAATGCTGAGCTGTAGTCAATGAATAGCATTCTCACGTAGGTGTTCCTCTTGTCCAGGTGGGAAAGGGCAGTGTGGAGTGCAATAGAGATTGCATCATCTGTGGATCTGTTGGGGCGGTATGCAAATTGGAGTGGGTCTAGGGTTTCTGGGATAATGGTGTTGATGTGAGCCATGACCAGCCTTTCAAAGCACTTCATGGCTACAGACGTCAGTGCTACGGGTCGGTAGTCATTTAGCCAGGTTATCTTAGAGTCCTTGGGCACGGGGACTATGGTGGTCTGTTTGAAACATGTTGGTATTACAGACTCAGTCAGGGACATGTTGAAAATGTCAGTGAAGACACTTGCCAGTTGGTCAGCACATGCTCGGACTACACGTCCTGGTAATCCGTCTGGCCCTGCGGCCTTGTGAATGTTGACCTGCTTAAAAGTCTTACTCGCATCGGCTACGGAGAGCGTGATCACATAGTCATCCGGAACAGCTGGTGCTCTCATGCATGTTTCAGTGTTGCTTGCCTCGAAGCGAGCATAGAAGTGGTTTAGCTCGTCTGGAAGTCGTGTCACTGGGCAGCTCGCGGCTGTGCTTCCCTTTGTAGTCTGTAATAGTTTTCAAGCCCTGCCACATCCGACGAGTGTCAGAGCCGGTGTAGTACGATTCAATCTTAGTCCTGTATTGACTCTTTGCCTGTTTGATGGTTCGTCGGAGGGCATAGCGGGATTTCTTATAAGCGTCCGGGCTAGAGTCCCGCTCCTTGAAAGCGGCAGCTCTACCCTTTAGCTCAGTGCGGATGTTGCCTGTAATCCATGGCTTCTGGTTGGGGTATGTACGTACGGTCACTGTGGGGACGACATCATCGATGCACTTATTGATGAAGCCAGTGACTGATGTGGTGTACTCCTCAATGCTATCTGAAGAATCCCGGAACATGTTCCAGTCTGTGCTAGCAAAACAGTCCTGTAGCTTAGCATCTGCGTCATCTGACCACTTTTTTTATTAACCGAGTCACTGGTGCTTCCTGCTTTAGTTTTTGCTTATAAGCAGGAATCAGGAGGATAAAGTTATGGTCAGATTTGCCAAATGGAGGGCGAGGGAGAGCTTTGTATGCGTCTCTGTGTGTGGAGTAAAGATGGTCTAGAGTTTTTTTTCCTCTGGTTGCACATTTCACATGCTGGTAGAAATTAGGTAGAACTGATTTAAGTTTCCCTGCATTAAAGTCCCCGGCCACTAGCAGCGCTGCCTCTGGATGAGCGTTTTCCTGTTGACTTATGGCCTTATACAGCTCATTCAGTGCAATCTTAATGCCAGCATTGATTTGTGGTGGTATATAGACAGCTATGAAAAATATAGATGAAAACTCTCTTGGTAAATAGTGTGGTCTCAGGCGAGCAAAACCTCGAGACTTCCTTAGTATTTGATTTTGTGCACCAGCTGTTGTTTACAAATATACACAGACCGCCACCCCTTGTCTTACAGTAATCATAATACTTATGCACCCTAATAACGCTCATTCGGATTAGAAATGCAACATGTATTTACGTATTGCTGTCCTCTATAGTTTTTGTTGATGATGTAGGACTCTGGTTTGCCCACCAAAGATCTCAATGTCCTTCGTAGAGTTTCTGGTCGTAGTTGGTGGTTAGAATGGATACTTCAGATGTACCAGTGGTTGTCTGAGAGGGATTGTCCTCCATCTCGTGTCTTTAGTGAAAGTTCTCTAGATGACTATACATGCCAGCTGCAGACTGAAATGATAAGGTCTGGTGCATTGTCTTCTTCTTCACCTCGTGTAGAGGTTGAGAGTTTCTCCATTTCAAACGTGTGGACTAACGTCTCACGTTTTCTGGTCTTTCTAGTCTAACCATTTTGTAACGTGTAGCTTCAGCTTCACGCTTCTTGGTCTTGTAGAGTGTCAACCATTTTAAGCCGTGGGGCTTACTGGTCTGGTAGAAACTCAACCATTTGCAACGTTTGGCTCACGTTGGTCTAAAGGTTGATTTGTTTTTCAAGGCTTTTTATGCACTTGGGGTAAAAGAGGCATTCCATCATGTTTGTGCTCATCTGGGCGAGGCCACTGACTGAAAACAAATCAATATGGAAATCAATCATCTCATCTAGAATGCTAAAATCACATTATCTTCACAAAAGTATTATATTACTTAATAATTTGTTTTATACAACAAATAGATGCAAACCTCATAACTGGGAAGTGTACCCCCCCAGAGTTATGTTGTTACAGTTATGTTGTTCCACCGTCTTTAATGACATCCCAACATAGTAACGAATTGGACATGGTTGTTCTTTAAGTCCCCACCAACCATTTCCCACATACTTTTAAGTAGGAATGTTGTTTCATTATCCACTTTTGGATGTTGGAGTTTTGGTGGGAAGACTTCCTTTGTTAACAAAGGGGTCCTTTCTCCCAATACTTCATGGCAAGGAAGAGAAAGTCTCTGCAAGGAATTTACGACCGGTCATAAAACTGGCCCCCAGGTAAGGGGGTGTTCAAACCTTTGCCTAGCAGGAATATTTGATCCTCAGCCAATGAGGGCAAGTCATGACAGTGGGGACCAACTCCATATTAATGCCCATGATTTTGGAATAAGATGTTCGAGGAGCAGGTGTCCACATACTTTTGGTCATGTAGTGTAGTACAGTAGCATCACAGCCAGTACATGTCAGGCTACCATCTGAACTCGATCCCTATGAGTCTGTCAAAAACCTCACCCCCCACCACCACCTGATCGGACTGCCTGCTCCTTATGGCAACAGGCAAACCCGACATTATGGCAACCACAGACACAGAGAAACACAACACCACTTCAGTTTCTACCACAACAGTCCTTGTTACAACGCTCAGAACACTCTCTCAGAGTTTCCTGTCACAACTGCTTCTAACTGATATCTGTATACCTGGCAGTGGCCAGGGAGGGAAGCCGGCTTTGATTGGATTCAACTTCCACTTACATCACTATAACAGGTCAGGTAGAATATAAATACGCTGCTATGTGCAATGTCCTCTGTGTATAAACAAGTTCTGAGGTGATTGAACAAAGGCATGCCTTCGTAATAAAAAAAGTACGGCTGAGAGCATTGCTCACATATTGTTCAGAACCTGGTGTGACATTCTGTGAATTGGACAGAGGATTTGCAAAAAGACATATCAACCACATATCGTGGAAGGAGTGAATAAATCAAAGCAAAAAGCTCAGTATTGACATATTCAAAGAGGAAGTGAGTAAATCCCCGCCTTTCCATGTGCTTACCCTTAAGCAGTGTTTCTTTGGCTGCACGGGTGTGATTCAAGTCCTTGAAAAGACGGCAGATAAATATATTTAGTGACACCATGGGCTTTGACGCCTTGTCAAGGTTTAGATGTAATGACTCCGAGATGCATGTAATTTAAGCGCTTGTTGTGTACTGTGCGGGGGAAAAACTGATCGCCTACCAGCCAGCAACACTGACAAAATGTTTCGGAGCTGCTTTGCTCTGATTTTGACAGAACCGTGTATTATTTCTGCATTCTGATGCCATTTCGTTTCTACATGAACAACAACTAGTCATTTGGGCTTTCAGAGACAGAATGAAGTGATAAGCTTGTTCTCTTTGGTACCGAGAGAAACGTATTGTCATGTCTACTGTACACAACATATCCTAGAGCAGAGGTTCAAAGGGTCATATCAGAGACCATCAGAAAGTTGGCAAAGAGTGGAAACTATAGGGGGATTTCCAACAGGATCATAAGCCTCAATTTAAACATGGTCAGCAATCAAGTCCCATGTAGCACACTGCAACTAGACTACTAGGTCAAAGACCAAGCAAGCAATGCTAATCAGTTAGTGTACCGTGTCACACCTACATGTCGGTAATGTGAATAACACTGAGAACATTCAACTGATCCATTACACGGACCATGGCACACGAAACACAGATCGGTAGTCAGGAAGAGAGAGATGTTTAGGCCTATTCTGTTGTTTACACTGCTGCGTCCGCAGCACACACACGAAACACACACACACAGCTCCATATCAAAAGGGAGAGAAAGAAATAGCCAGTGAATGTGAGGTTGGTGTTCTCTATTGAAATGACTGAAAGCAGCGTGGTGCTAGTGGAGTCGGCGAGCGGGGAGAGCGACTTGCCGGGGAGAGCTCTTTCATTCATCGCCACTGATGGCCCGCCACTGTGTCCTTACCCCACGATGATAGAATCAATTTACTTGGACCCGCGTCGAGCCATTAAATGCACACGCACAGAATGCAGAGAGAGGAGGTGGAAACAGCATTCAGCAACAAAGATATATAGCCTATTCTATTCACCCCTCTGAAAAAAAGCTGCTCTTCCCTTCCCCATGGGGAAACTGTGGATAGTACTATTTTAATAATTACTCAGCGGTGAGGAGCAACAGTTTGTAAATCTCGCTCCTCCCGTTATCGGCAGACGCAGACGGAGGGTCGCTGGGCCTTTTCCCCGGATCACGCCATTTCGGGGGTTAAGATTACAGCGCTGTGATTACATCTTGACGAGGGGGAGGTAAACACACACAGACTCTTGGGGAGGTAAACACACATTTACTCTTGGGCAGTGTGGGCAGTTCGCCGGTTTAATAAGGACCCGCTGATACAAAGCGGACAGAGAGACTACAAATTGAAAGGCAATGTTCTCGCAGTTGCTTGATATCCTACCTGTGGCAGGGTTGTCTCTGATAGATTTATTACTATTTCCTTCTCCTACCGGAGATATTTTAGGGTCATTTTGCGCTACTGTGTTTTTAAACCTTTTCTATTCAATGCTGTCTGCTATTGATACTAGCCCTGTAATGTAATTCAATAGGGCCATGCTCTCTGGTCTCTCTTCTGGCAACAACTCAGGCCTGCTCTAATGTAGGAGGGATAGTACTGTATGTGTCCAAGGCCCTGCTTTGAATGGGCTAGACTAAGACCAGACGTCCCTAGTGGATTATTCTTGGGTTCCTGCTATTTGCTTTGACACCATGACAATGAAATGAGGCCAAGAGGCATACATTCATTGGTCTCTCTCAGACTGTTGTTCTTGGCATTGTACTGCCAATAGCAACACTACTGAGGCACTGCTAACTTCAAGAGATGGAGCATACAGTACCTTCCCCTCTTACACAATTTAACTAAACATAGCTCAATCACATTTGGTGTAGCCAGCCACAGATGACAACACAACAATATAACTTTAGAATACAGTGTCTTCAGAAAGTATTCACAACCCTTGACTTTTTCCACATTTTGTTGTGTTACAAGGTGGGATTAAATTGGATTTGTCATTTTTTTGTCAACGATATTCATAAATTACTCTGTAATGTCACAGTGGATGAAAAATGATACCATTTGTAAAAGATTAATGAAAAATAAAACACTAACATATTGATTACATAAGTATTCAACACCCTGAGTCAATCCGTTACACCTTTGGCAGTGATTACAGCTGGGAGTCTTTCTGGTTAAGTCTAAGAGCTACACACATGGATTGTACAATATTTGCACATTCTTTTGAAAATTCTTCAAGCTCTCATGTCGTTTGTTGATCATTGCTAGACAGCCATTTTCAAGTCTTGCCATAGATCTTCAAGCCGATTTCAGTCAAAACTGTAACTAGGCCACTCAGGAACATTGAATGTATTTTGGTAAGCCCCTCCAGTGTATATATTGTCCCGCTGAAAGATGAATTTGTCTCCCAGTGTCTGTTGGAAAGCAGACCAGGTTTTTCTCTAGGATTTTGCCTGTGTTTAGCTCTATTCCACGTATTTTTTTCAGAAAAAAACTCCCTAGTCCTTGCAGATGACAAGCATACATAACATGATGCAGCCACCACTATGCTTGAAGATATGAAGAGTGGTACTCAGTGATGTGTTGGATTTGCCCCAAAAATAACACTTTGTATTCAGGACAAAAAGTTTGTTGCTTTGCCACATTTTATTGCAGTTTTACTTTAGTGCATTATTGCAAACATGATGTATGTTTTGGAACATTTTGATTCTGTACAGGCTTCCTTCTTTTCACTCTGTCATTTAGGTTAGTATTGTGGAGTAACTACAATGTTGTTGATCCATCCTCAGTTTTCTCCCATCACAGCCATTAAACTCTGTAACTGTTTTAAAGTCACCATTGGTATCATGGTGAAATCCCTGAGCGGTTTCCTTCCTCTCCGGCTACTGAGTTAGGAAGGACACCTGTATCTTTGTAGTGACAGTGTATTGATACACCATCCAAAGTGTTATTAATAACTTCACCATGCTAAAAGGGATATTCAATCTCAGCTTCTTTTTTTTTTTTTACCCATCTGCCAATAGGTGCCCTGCTTAGCGAGGCATTGGAAAACCTCCCTGGTCTTTGCGGTTGAATCTGTGTTTGAAATTCACTGCTCGACTGAGGGAACTTACAGATAATTGTATGTATTGGGTACAGAGATGAGGTAGTCATTCAAAAATCATGTTAAACACTACTATTACACACAGATTGAGTCCATGCAACTTATTATGTGACTTGTTAAGAAAATGTTTACTCCTGAACTTATTTAGGCTTGCCATAACAAATGTGTAAAACATTCTAAAAACAATTCCACTTTGACATTATGGGGTATTGTTTGTAGGCCAGTGAGACAAAATCTCAATTTCATCCATTTTAAATTCAGGCTGTAACACAACAACAAAAAAGTAAAAGGGTGTGAATACTTTCTGAAGGCCAAGAGTGTGCAAAGCTGTCATCAAGGCAAAGGGTGGCTATTTGAAGAATCTCAAATATAAAATATATTTGATTTGTTTAATACTTTTTTGGTTACTACATGATTCCATATGTGTTATTTCATAGTTTTGATGTCTTCACTATTATTCTACAATGTAGAAAATAGTAAAAATAAAGAAAAACCCTTGAATGAGTAGGTGTGTCCAAACTTGACTGGTACTGTATGTATAACTTTATGAGCTGGATTGCCGGTCTTTGCAATTTGTTTATTTTCGTTTGCGCTTGTTAGCATATTTAGCTAGCAGCCTTCATTGAAATTCACTATTACTTGTGCACATTATTAGCATTCTGGACTTTTTAGGGGAGCCTCCTTGTGTACTAAGCCGGTAATACCATAAATCCCGGGATGAGAGGAGGACGGTATGACTATATGAAAATCTGGATACCGCCCAACCCTTCTCTCCAGAGCCAGTGTCTGGCTAACAGTAAATCTAAACAGTGTGGACAGTCAGTTTAATTGATGCCTGGGCAAAGGAGTGAGCAATGCTTTAGCGAGACGTTGGGGTGTACATGAAAGGGTCTGACGGGGCCTCAGAGGACCCTATCTCCCTCATCCCTTCATCCTCCTCGATCGATAACGCTTCTTCCCGGTCATCTTCTCTGCCTTTCAAGAAAAAATAAAACAAGCAAACAGACCAAAGCTACACTAAAGCCGGTACAAGATTTATGTGATAAATATTTCAGATTTCTGTGTGAGAGGCGCTCCATTGGCCTTTATAGTCTGATATGCTGTGCAATTTTTTAACTCCATTAGTCTTTTCATAGCAATGAGCCACTGGCCACAATCAATAATCCTCCTCACGATGGAACCCATTCCTCCCCAATATTTTCAAATTTTTCCTTAAAAGTGCTTTTATTGTTGGACCCGCTACCACTACAATAGTTATTCTTGAACAGAGGATATGTGCTGCACTTTGTTCTTTTTTATAACTCTGGAAAGTTGACATGCATGTGTCTGACTAAAACTGCCACTTTTGTTGCTAATAAATCTATGACACACCAACACTATTGAGAAAAACTGCCTAAATAAACTCAAAATGTGATGTCCATCACACACAAAAACATAAAATGCAATGGCGGTTCTTGATAAGGAGTCATACCCATAAACCTATCTGCTTGTGTCCTGATAAATTCAACAATGCAAGGCCTGAGCAGATGTGGTTTGCACCCATCCCCTATCCCAGCAGTGCCTGTTCCACCCGTAACAGCTTCCTATATAACAGGTAATTCCACAGAGATGGTAGAAATAATACCGTCCTCCTCCCCATCCCAGCTGGGCAATTACATGGCCCCTAACACCCGGTCCACTCTGGTGAGGGAAACCCCCGAGTGTGCATTTGGGCTTGGTGGTCCCTTGTGGCCTGTTCCTGGGTTTATGAGCGTCTTGTCTTCCCCTCAGTCCCCAGAGGACACCAGGCACAAAAGCAATCTCAGGTAATTTAAAACCAGATGCCTGCTATCTCTCCACTCTCTCTCCCCGGCTGTGCCACCGATACGAGCCGGAGCCCTGAGAATCCCGCTGTTAAACCCGTTTGGGACTGATGGGCCCATTCCATCCTTTCTTTTTTGCTTTTGTTTATCTGAGGGAGCTAGCCAGGTGTCGAGGACCCATCTTAGCTCTGTCAGAATAGGCAGCCTGAAGAGAATGCCCGTTTAGTTTGGGAGGCCTTTAGAAAGGCTTTTAAAATGCGGTCAATTTCCATGTCATCATCAGTGGCAGAATGCTATTCTCTCGCATTCTCCCAATGTCATCTCTCCTTCTAGAGGAAAACCAATGAGGCAGGGAGATTTCCCTGGTTAATGTATTCCATTGGGGAGGAGAGATGCTGGTCAGGCTGTGTATTGCTCCAGCTTGCTCCAGATCCAGATAGCAGCCTGGTCTCAGAAATGAAAAAAAAGAGTCTAGACACCTGCGGGGGGAATTAGATGTTTCAATCTCTGCATCGATGCGTTTATGACTCCTGAGCAACCGTGATAAACTGTCTCGTGCGTCGCCGCAGCAACTCAGCCTAAACAAAGTTATAACTCTCTGGGAAGACCAGACAAAAACATGACAAGAGCTTTACACCCTGTGCGTCGCACCACACATTTTCCCTTAACACCTTGTAATTATGTGCTCTGGCGTAGAATCAGAGCGTTACAAACGTTATTTGGGCCCCTCGGGCACTAAATAGCACTGAACTGCACTGGGCCCTGCGGAACAGCCAGGCTGTTTGCAGCGGCTCTGTTCAAAGAGAGGAAATCACAGATCAACAACTGAGGCTTTGGGAGGGAGGGGAAGGGGGGCATGTCACATGCTGCAATCTACAGTACCTTCATCAGCAGAGAGAGCTGAAACAGCCAGACCGGTAGGCTCTCACAGTTCGGGCCTCAACTCAAGTAAGACAGACCGCCTCCAGGTCAGGGAGATTAGGATAATCCCAAAATAATTTGGGAGAACAACAAGGGAGCGGAATCCCAGGGGGATAAAGGAATGGCCAGGCTCCGAGTCGACTGCATATTCCACTGGCCATCCAGGGACACATGCCATACAGGACCCGATCCTTTCCTTCTCAGTAGATAAGACTTTCTCTTTATTACAGTTTGAGGGGGAAAGTTTGTCAGTTGCATCACCCACTCTTTAAAATGTGTTTCATTAGAGAACATTGTAATAGTTGTGGATTTATGAAGTTACGGCACTCTTCAGTCACTTTCATTGACATCAACTTACTGGCTATTTTGAAAGGTGTAATTTTAGTGTTAATAATACCATCTGACATGGTTCACATTATGGCTGTTCTAAAGTACTGAGAGCTGACAGTTTTTGAGAGTTTAGTTGCATACGGAATCAGTGTCGCTGGCCTTAACAAATCTGGATTTGTATCAATGTTTTCCTCCAACACCTTTAAGTTTCTACTCTTGAAATTTAGAGACTGGTAACTGCCCATCGCTGTTCCACTACACTGCAGTTGTGGAATTTCAAAATCTATTCTAAAATAAATTCACGCATCATCTGCAAGCCGTTTTCTGTAAACCATGGGAGACTACCACTCAGACCATATAATCGTTGAAACATTGACGGGAGCGTTCGGCTATTCATGACTTCATTATTTCTCTATCAATAAGGGTGAGAATCTAAAATGCATTATGCTGAGAGGTGACCTGCGGTTTAAACGCAGCCCCATTGACCCAAACAGCAGAAGTAATTAATCATATTATGCTCATATCGAGCTTCTCGCAAACTCTGGCAGACCCCAGCCAACCATTCACTTTATGCACCAGGAGGCCACTCACTCGATACTACCCCCCCCCCCCTTACCTCCCAGCTGGGAGATACACTTGATCAGCCAAGTGGACATCCTACTAATGGAAATGTAGCAGTGGTGTACACGACCCAGCAGAGATGGGAGAGAGTCTGAGGAACAGGGAGAAGAATAATCCCATTTCTCCACAGGTGGATGAGAGACAATAGCAGTCTGGTTCTAGCAGCCTCAGCACACTGTCAATGGTTTTACCCTCTTCCAATGCCTTGTTTGGCTATCCCCAGCCACCGTCCATCCATCTACTGGGAGGGGGAAACCAATTTAATCAGGCTCTATCTTACCATTGTTTCAGCAGTCCCCTGTGATTACCTGGGTCCTCTCGGATCAAAGTGGCCATATAATTCATTAGCCGGGTTCAACGGGGCTAAATCCCTTGTCACTACTTTCCTCCATGGCCATGGGGCAAAACACAGAAATGTGGGAATCTAGATGGACCATGTACCCCGGGAGGACCAAAACAGTACTGTCAGGCTTTGGCTTAAATACAATGAAGCAATCAACGTAGGACTAGCAATAGAGGAAGCTAAGTGTTTGACATCTTGACTGTACCATTTGCTGCAACACGCGTAGAAGCCGTCATTAAAACAGATTCAAGAGGGGGTGAAACCAGACGTCCCTGTTGTTACAAAGCAACACCAGCAAACTTCCTCTTTGTCTCACTGAAGCTATTAAACAACACAGCGCACGTGTGATAGCAGAAGGATGAAGGATGACCGGGAGACGCAAATAGCGGAGCGCCAGGTAAGGGGGATGTGAAATCAGATGGAATGGCCTCCTGAGTGGGCCGCTAAGGAGACGTGAGGGATGGCGGGCAGTCTCCCTCCTCTCACCGCCACCAAATGATGACGGATGAGACGTCCGAGCGACGGGGAGATTCGCCGCTACGAGATTCGCCGCTTCCTCGTTCACTGTGTCTTCCAAGCTTTCATAAACTAACTCACTTCCACTCCATAATTATACCTCAGTCTCAGTCTAAGGCCACGATGTTGCTTTATTAGGACGAGTCTCGACTAGTAAGCCTCACTGAGACAACGATGATGATTGCAGACAGTGAGATGAGGGAGGTGGTATTACGAGTATGTACTGTAGCACTGTGACAGAGTAGCTAATTTTGTCACATAACACAACTGTGCACAGCTGGCCAAGCGCACTGACAGTGAGTGATTGAGCTATGCAGTGAAACGTATTCTAAGCATGTTGTAAATTGGGGGAGCGTGGCGCTGAGGTACTGTATACCATGTGACGGCCAACAGCTGTGATCAGGCTTTGCACGGACAAGGTACAATATATCCAAGGTCCCGTTGCACTAAACATTCCTATGACATAAAGTCATTGTGAGACTGATCATTCGTGCATGCTAGCAGACAATGAGTATAATCCTGCTTTTACATGTCGCACTGTGCTGCAAAACTGTGCGTTCAACATCTGTTTTTAGAATCGACCCTACACCTCCTGTCAATAGACGCATTTGACACTGCGACACACCCAGTAACTGATAAGTGATCGGACAAAAATAAGGGATGCCAGTCAGTCAGTCGCCTCCCTTTCCATTGGGGGTAATTAGAGCTTGTGGTTTTACTAGTGTGGTGGTACTACACTGGAGTGGGGAGGGTGGCTACTAGCCTACATTTATAGCCCGGCCTGTGGAACTTCAGAGAGTGAATGAAAACCCTCTGGAGTCTTCGTTTGAGCCGTAAAAGCCATGCCATGAGCCAAATGTGACCTTTTGCACTCCCTGCGCTACGTGTGCAGTATTCCATGTGAGCCCAAGAGAGAGTGAGTGAATAAGCGCAGGAGTGATCGACGTAGATATTTTGACAATGACAGTTTGTCTGTGTAGGTGATAAACAGCTGAAGGCGGTTCAGGGAAGCTAGAGCCTACATCTGTTTGACTGAGTAGGGGAGAAAAAGTTCCAGTATGACACAGGACCTCCACCCTCTGTATTTCAGGGTACTAGACAGGGAAGTCCAAGTCGTTATGTTGGAGAGTGAGAATGTTTGGTCTCCGCATAGCAGCTCGTAGGTCAAATGAGGACCACTTGGATGCAGCCCAGTTAGATAGGGCTCACATGCCTTACTTGGTGTGTCTTGCCGAGGCCCTGCGTAGCTCTGCAGATATAAATATTCAACAGGGGCCTGGCTTACACACACAGAGAGGGCAGGCTCCATAGAGCTGTTTTTAATGCTCTGCTACTGGCATAAAATTAGCGTAGGAAACGAGAAAAATATAAATTATATCAAATTCACAGACTTAGTATCTCTTGAATGGGTGGTTCGGTCTGTGACTCACATGGAAAAGGAGACTAATTATCTGATTTTTATTTATTTATGAAAAGAACAATAAATCCTGTTCCTAGCCATGGCTCATTCATCCCAGACTTCATCTGTTATCAGAGCCTGCAGATAAAAAAGACTGAGGGGACTCTCTTTCTCAGCTCCCCCCTCACATTCTGCCAAACCAGCGCACGTGGTGCCAGTTCAACGACCTCTTTAAATGGACAGATTCCTCAGCAGTGTGCTGAACTTGAGTTCTCTACTTGCTGAACCCCTCAGTATTTGTACGGCGACTCGAAGGGGAGAGAAACACAAATCCCACATGGTTCGCTTTACTCGCTGTCACCGAAAGAAGAGGAATGCCCAGCAAACAAAATGTCCACATTCCTGACAGATGCAGTTTACAGAGGAATCATAAAAAAACTCTCAGATGCATATTCGCAAGATGACAAGGGGATTTAATCATTCTGTGTAAATGAACGCCAAAAGTGGAAATGAGATAAACGCATGAAAGCTACTTCGTCTCCATTTGGGCCGAACATGTTTTCTAATTATGCACAGATCTACTGTCCGGCGGCAGGTAGCCTAGCGGTTAAGAGTGTTGGGCCAGTAACCGAAAGGTTGCTGATTCGAATACCCAAGCCGGCAATGTGGAAAAATCTGCCGTTTTGCCCTTGAGCAAGGCAACAACAACTGCTCCCTGGGTGTCGATGACGTGGATGTCGATTAAGGCATTGAGTTAAATGCAGAAGACACATTTCAGTTGAATGCATTCAGTTGTGCAACTGACTAGGTATCCCCTTTACCTTTGCATTATTTTCCGTGGGTTGCTATAGTTTCAGGACCTTTTCTCCAGAGGATTGAACAACTTAGTAATAGTACTGGTATGTCAAACAAACTATTTTCAGGCCAACTCAAGATTATTCTCTTTAAAAAAGCATACCAAAAAAAATAACATTGATTTCAAAGTTTAACAAAACCATAAAACTATGCACAAAGATTTTTACAATTTCCACCAAACATTTTACAAAAAAACGTTTACAGGAAGAACTGTGCTGAGGGATATTTTATAGTAAATCTTTTTACCAAACATCACATCTGCACAGTTCTTCCAGTAAATGTAATTTTTGATCTTCTGTGTAAATTGTTCAAAGTAGTCATTGAGCATAGAGTTGTATGGTTTGTTGCATTTTGAAATCAATGTTTTTTTGTTTGGCATACATTTTAAAGTGAAAAATCTGAGTCTCAGCGTAATTCTATTACCGTGGAATTGCACTTCAACAAACCGTGGGTGTCAAAATGAAAGCAATTGGGTTACTGTAGCCATGTAGCTATTTAGCAACTCCATTCACTTGGAGCATTACAGTTATTTTTCTATTAAAGAACATTTCTTAAGATACGGTTTCATTCTGACCTTTCCTTAACACACAGCCTTCAAATAAAAAAAATGGCTTTTTCAAAGAAATACCTATAATTTACATTCTAAGGGTAGATTCAACAGGTTCTATATTCAAAAGGGACATATGTAGGCTACAAAACATGTATTCAAAATAAACCCACTTTTATGTCAAACCCACACCGTAGAGTTTTGAATTGGATACATATTGGCACAATACAGGTCTCATTATTGATTGGATTCAGCTGCTACAAAGCAAAATATATTTCCACGAATGAATCATTCTAGTGGAGTGCACAGAAAAGGTGGGCTGAGTCAACTCGCCTTTTGTCCATGATTTTACTAAAGGTTCTGTAGGCTGTGTTTATAGACCCAGCCGAGGCCTCTAATAAAAACCCAACAACAAAATGGGGAAAACAGTGAATCAGCAGCAGATCCACGACTACAAACCGCAGGCTGAACAAGAGCTTGGCAGACACATCCACTGCACAGTTGTGTTCCAGATGCTTTGTCTGTTGCACTTAGAGGTCCAGGGGCCCTTTCCTCGCTCCCGCTCGTTGTTTCTCTGCTACAAACGGGGCACAAACAAATCAACACGTACCACCAACGCCGCCCTGCTTCCCCTGCCGCCCCATAGCTCTGACAGCGAGAGACATGATGGATGTATATTTTTGTCTCAACTGATTCACTATGCCGCCACGGCTCAATATCGCAGAGGCTTGAAAGATGATTTATTCCTGGACCAGTTACCATTCGATTAGCCTGCGGGCGAACAAGGTGTGCCAGGGTGGGGGCCAGCCAGGGGCCTCTCCGTGTGATGTAGATGGAGGGGTGGGGTGGTTGGGACAGCACCTCACTGACCCCTCTCTTCAGCTTTCTGTTTTACAGAAAACTCAGCAGCAGGCCCTCGCCAGCTCCGGCAGGCCAAACAAGCCTTTTTTTAGTCAACAACCTAGGATCAAGCAAACCAGAGAGAGAGCGAGGGCCTCTCACTGAAGCCGCATTAAGACAT